>NW_015170280.1:564840-706129 GCF_001447785.1 Gekko japonicus
CCTCGCGAGTATTGCGGGTCCCCCCTTCTTGTGGTATTCTAAACAAGACCCAGTAGGCAATTTGAAGTGACAGAAAGGGAGTCATAGGCAGCCCCTGGGTGATCACAAGGCACGTTCCTTCTTAGGCAGGTTGTTCATGAAGGTCTTTGCTGCCTTTGACACACACACACACACACACACACGTTTCTTTTGTCTCTCTGGCTTGTAGGTTTTTGATACAATACAAAAACCCATTTAACCAGAGGAGACAATGGAATGGGTGCAAGTACTACCAAAAGCAATGATCCTTCTGCCAAACCCAGCTCAACTCTGCAAAAAAGGTCACCTGACTCGAGGGCTGTGCCATACAAAATGGTTGGGGTATGGGGATATTCTGCTTTAGTACCACTACATGCCCTTCAGTCTCCTAAAATTCTATGGCCAGAGCTCTTCTGAGCACACTGTCTTTGTTAGCCCCACCTGGACCTCACAGGGCCACCTGGGGTCATATCATACCTCTCCTTTGCCGCTTTCTGCAGTTGCAGGAAGTCTTTCCGCAAACTGCGCACCTTCTCTTGGTGCTGGGAAGAGGCTGCTACTGCAAAACTACAAGAGCTCAGCTCCGCAGACACACGTTCCAGTGTCCCAAGGTTTTCTTGGTGCTGCATCATCTCAGAATTCAGTTCCTGGAAGAAGAAAATGGAACAAGCAGGGAGGAAACATCAGCTTTCGAACTGAGAGCATAATTCAGCATGCTTCTCCAGCAACACAGCCGCATTCACCACATACCCCATGCCAGCCATGTGGGCAGGTGGTAGAAGGCAGCTGATGTCTTATGACCCATTCTACATAGCTGGACTCTGGGACTGGAACTGCTGAAACAGCACTTCCTGTCCCACAATGCCTCATGGCCCAGGATGCAGGATCATAGAACAGAATTATAGAATCATAAAGTTGGAAGGGACCTCAAGGGTCATCTAGTCCAACCCCCTGCACAAGGCAGGAAATTCACAAATACCTCCCCCTCCACACTTGTAGTGACCACTGTTCCATGTCCAGAAGATGACAAAAAACCTCCAGGATCTCCAGCCAAACTGGCCTGGAGAAAAATTGCTTCCTGACCCCAAAGGGGCGATCAGCATTTCTCTGGGCATGTAAGAAAGGGCCACAAGAACGAAGTACTAATGTAACCCTTCCTGCCCTCCCTCTCATGATCTAAGTGCACAGAATCAGCATTGCTGTCAGATGGCCATCTAGCCTCTGTTTAAAAACCTGAAAAGAGAGAGAGCCCACCACCTCCCGAGGAAGCCCGTTCCACTGATGAACTGCTCTGTCAGGAAGTTCTTCCTAATGTTTAGCCAAAAACTCTTTTGATTTAATTTCAACCCATTGGTTCTGGTTCGATCTTCTGGGGCAAGAGAAAACAACTCCGCACCATTCTCTAGATGACAGCCCTTCAAGGACTTGAAGATGGTTATCATATCACCTCTCAGTCATCTCCTCTCCAGGCTAAACATACCCAAGCTCCTTCAACCTTTCCTCACAGGACTTGGTCTCCAGACCCCTCACCATCTTTGTTGCCCTCTTCAGGACTCATTCCAGCTTGTCTATATCCTTCTTAAATTGTGCAGGCCAAAACTGAACACAATACTCTAGGTGAGGTCTAACCAGAGCAGAGTAAAGTGATACCATCACTTCACGTGATCTGGACACTATAATTCTGTTGATACAGCCCAAAATCACATTTGCCTTTTTAGCTACTGCATCACACTGATAACTCATGTTCAGTGTATCGTCTAGGAGCGGAATCCAGTAATGAAGACAATCCTCCATAATTCTTCTGCACTCCTGTAGAATTGTGGTCCACATACAGGGCCAAACTAGATGAAAGGACATTTCCAAGCCTGCCATAGGGACACAGTGCCATTTTAGAGCCTTTTTAAAATGCCATGGTGGACAGATCCTGATAGGGACTCCGGTGGGAGAGATTAAATTCCCTCCTCTGCCCTGCAGTCCTGTAGTGATTCTAAAAGGAAAATACTAAGTTCTAAAATGGTTTTGTGTCCCTGTGCAGGACGTGGGGATGTGGTATCATCTAGTTTGGCCCACAGTCCTTCCACAAGTGTTGGCCAATGCTTGGCAGTCATGTGGCAAGGAGCTGCCCTCTACAGGAAAAGAGGGGGAAAGCAGTCGAGGCCCAGCCCCCAAGTCTTTTTTAGCAGGATTGGTGCAAGGATCTATTTGTAATTATTAAAAAGTGAGCCACTATCTTGGTAAAAAGACATCTCGCCCAGTTACCAGGGCTTTTCACAGTTGACAGTAATCAGGTACTTCTGTTCACTGTTTTTATTAAGATTCTAAGGGATTATTCATTGGGCTGAGTTCAGGGTTGCCAGGTCCTAGGCTCTTGCCAGTGGGGTGGGAGCTTTCTGGGAGTGAAGGGGGCGGGGTGACATCCCCTGGTGTGATGACATCACTTCCACATGACGTCATCATGTTGGGGACATTGAACTGGGCCATGGCTGTTGGGGGTGGGGCTTCCCCCCACCGGCTAGCTGGCTGCTGGTGGGCAGAAGCCTGCAAAATCAGGGGATCCCCCCACTCCCACCTGGGGGGCTGGCAACCCTAGCTGAGTTTCAGTATCTTTTCCTGTCTGTTGGCCAGTTTATGTCACCCAGAAATTCAGAAAACAAGGATTGCACATGCCTACTGAAATAAACAGCCCTGCATTGGCTGCACACTTGGGCTGCTGACAGCCCTCTCGAAGTTCCCATGCAAAACCCGTTTCCCGCCTTGTTAACAAGAGACCCTTGTGAGTCACTAGAGATGCCGTAGCCTTGATGTGCAAGCCACTACTCCCCGAGAGTCTTCATTGTTTACTGACTTCCTTACCTGGATCTGTTGGGAGAAGTGAGCAATATCATGATCCGGCTGGTTCCCTAAGGCCAGCAGGCGACTCCTGCTCTCCATGAACTGCTGCAATTTCTCCGAGAGCTGCTCATACTGCTCCACCTTGGGGAGAAGGTCCTTCAGCCCATCCTCCTTCTCCTGCTGCCACCTCCGTAGACTGTCGAAGCATTTGGTCACCTCCACCAGCTTGGCCTGCAGGGCTGCCGCTGTGCTGCTGTCGGATGTTGCTGCAAACCGGGCCACCATCTCCTGCGTGGCTTCCAGGCTGCTCCTTTGCCTGGCAATGTCCTGCTTCAGCTTCTGTTAATGCAGAGACAGGTACATTCATATAGACCAGAACATGAAGGAGAGCCTGTCAACACAGATTGGATTCACAAGGCTCTTGGTCAAAATGAGAAGCAGTGTTTAAACATGCTGGGACACTCCACCAGAATAAACATAAGAAAAGTCCTGCTGGATCAGACTGGTGGTTCTTCTAGTTCAGAATCCTTTCTCACACACTGGCCAACCAGCTGCCCTGGAGGGCTAACAACAGGGCTCAGAGGCCAAGGCCTTCCCCCGGTGTTGCCTCCTAGCACTGCTCTTCAGAGGTATATAGCCTCTGAATGTGAAGATCCCCTTTAGTCACCATAGCTAATAGCCACTGATGGACCTGTCTTCCATGCATCTGTCTAACCCCCTTTTAAAGCTGCCTGTGCTTGTGGCCATCACAACCACTTCTGACAGCAAATTCTACATGTAAATGGAGTCTTGTGCAGGCATGGAGATGCTGCATGGCATACAGATTCACTCAAACACAGGAATTTAGCAAGCCAGGACAGAAAGTCTTTCACAGGAATTAGTTTTGCTCCAACTTAACAATAGACTGTATATTCCTTTTCCCAATTGTATCAAAAGCAACCATTCCTACACACCAATGAACATCTCCCAACCAGCAGAAATGATAAACAAGACTGAGATCTCAAAATGGAACACTAATTAGAGAGGGGATTCGGCTGCAGTGTCAGACTAAAATCTAGGAAATTCACATTTGAATCCTTGCTGGGTGACCTTGGCCAGTCACTCACACTCACACAGTCACTCACTCACACACACACACACACACACACACACAGCCTGGCCTTTCTCACAACGTTGTAGTGAAGATAAAATGAAGGAGAGGAGGAGAAGAACATAAAACTGCTTCAAGAACCTGTCGGGAAGAAAAGTGGGATATAAGAAATGAAGTACATGAATAAATATAAGAATTACTCTACCTCTTGGGGAAAAAAATGAATTCTGTATCTCTCCTTTGGCTGGGAGTGTGCTACACTGGGAGTGTAGCTGGGAGTGTGTTCTGTAAGTATTCTTTTACTTACAACTAAGGTGGACTTCTAGACATCAAGATTAGAAAACTGAAAGAATCTGGTGATATGCAACCTCTAAGGGTTCCAGCTACTTCTGAAAAGTGGATATCCCCCAAGTTTCCAACTCACTGTGACAAAGATGACTTTATTTACAGTTCCTCCTTAATAATAACTGTGCGCCCTCAAGTCATAACTCATTCATGGCGACTCCAAGACCACGGGGTTTTCAAGGCAGAAGATGAGCAGAGGTGGTTTGCCATTGTCTTCCTCTGCACAGCAACCCAGATCTTCCTTGGTGGTCTTCCATCTGAGTACTTGAGTGGCTGACATTGTTTAGCTTCCAATCTCTGACATGATTGGGGTAGTCAAGGCTATTTAGGTGGCTATAATTCCCTTCTTGCTTTGCAATATTTCCATTAGACACAAATGAATAGCAGGCAAGGCCTTTTTCAGTGCAACCAAATAATCTCAAATTTGGCACTCAAGCATCTGAACTGTTACAAGCAAGTCCTGGAGTGCAAAGTCCTGGCTTGAGATCCCAGATGCCTAGAGAAATGTCTGTGGTTATACAGTATTGACTCAGATAGCACTCAGCACATGCACAGGGGCACTCTTTTTATCATTGGTTCACATGGTGAAGCAGGTATAGGGTGGGGCTAGGAGACTGAGATATAAATCAGGGTCCCTGGTTCAAATCTTGCCTCTGCCATAAGCTCACTAGATGGCTTTAGGTAAGCTTTCCATCTGCGTTGGGTGGAGTGGGGGATAATAATGCTGAAATATCCTACAGGGCAGCCGGAATGATTACTATAATGCAATAATCTCTGAACATCCAAAAGTGCTTAACGAACACTAATGCATCAAAAGAAGTTGCCAGGATTCAACCCTTTTAAAAGTGAAAGTTGGATTAAACAGAAATCTTCAAAGTGCTATTCAGGAATTTCTCCTAAACAGCCCAGGTGCAGCAAAGCAAAGCAAAATGGCTCACCATGTTTGTGGCAAGGGACTCCTGGACGGAGGAGGAGGAGAAAGAGGCCACATCACTCCTTTGGAGGCTCCTTTCAATCTCTCCCATGGACTGAAGGAGGGTCTCGAGGCTCTCCTGGACACTCTGCGACTGGGCAATGGACTTCTGCAACAGGTCCGAGCGCTCGGCCATCTGACAGGAGAGACTCTGGAAACGGCTCACGATGGAATCTGAGGAAGCCAAGCGAGATTCCTGTGAATGTTGAACTGGGGAGAGGGTGATGAGCTCAAAATCATCATGCTGAGGATCTCCAACCAGACCACGTGTTACATGGAGTCCAGCCTGGAAAAGCAGTTCAGTAATGCAAGAACCATGCCTAAGTGGCTGAGAAGTGCCACACCCGGGAATCACAGAGGACGATTTAGTGCCTGAGGCGGAAAACCCAGAAGACACGATCTCCCCTCCCTGACTTAATACAAGGCACAACCCCTTCGAACGTTCTCAAACAGCGCAAGACAGGCTGATCTTTGATCCCCAGCAACATTTTCTATCATTACCGGTAGTTTCTTGAATGACTCGGTGGTCAGGCATGGGGGCTTCGCGTATCTCCAAGAGAGAACGTGTGGCCTTCTCAAGCTGCTTCATGGGCACCTGATGCTCCGCAAGGTCTTCCTGTAGGCTCTGTTGCAATAAGTGACAAAGTAAGAGCAAGGCAGGAATAGCTATTTACCAAAAAGTTGCTTGTTAAATTCTAAAGGCAGGCAAGGAGTTGGAGGTCAAACATGCCTAGAGCCCTGGTCACTCCAAATCTCAAATGTACATGCACCTGCTGTGCTTAGTTGCTGTTGAGGACAATGCATTCTGCACCTATCTAGAGGCACTCGTTTTGACTGAGAGATCATATGTGCCATGGCCAAACCTCCATCTTTAATGAAGTTGTCAAGGCAGGGGGTCCAAGCCCTACACTTAAGGCCAAAGCAAAAAGAAATACTAGGAATTCTGTGTGTGGATACTCCCAAGTGTTCTTTTTTTTCTTCTTTTTTACAATAAATGGTGCACTTGACCCTGATTTGGGTCAGAAACACTAGGTGGGGGAAACAAAGGGAGTTAAGCATTCCCCCCCCCCTTCTCTCGACCTGAAATAACAGCAAAGAAACTGTGGCAAACATACAGCTCCTGGGCATCCCAATAGGCCACAACACAACAGGGTTATCTTAACAGTATCTCCAAGCTGGTAAGAGGACAGAGCTGCATTTCTTGGAGTTCGATTTTTTCCTTTGTCTACTGAGCAAAAACAGCCCCCCAAACACCTGAACCCAAGGTAAGGTGTTCGACTGCTTCCTTACTTTGGCATTGGCCAGCTGCTTCTGCAAAACAGCTGGATCGGAGGAAATGGGTTCTGAAAGGAGGTTTGACGCAGCCTCTTCACTCTCTCGCAGCCATGTCCGGAGAGATTCTGAGACATCCTGAAATTGCTTAGAGCGATCCAGCAGCGTGTTTAGATGGGAGCCCAGAGCAGTGCACTGCAAAAAGGGAGGGAGGAGATAAAGAAAAGGCATAAAGGTGCTATGGGTGTTTTTCAGGTCAAAGCACCAGCCTAGCAGCCAAGTTAATGTTTTGCATCTACATCATCAGTCTCCAGCTCTTCTAAGATTTCAAATATGTAATCTTGCTTTGTAAATTTAACACATATCAGTGAACCACAAGGATTCTAATTTCTTTTAAAAAGAGTGGATCATGCAAGACTGAACTCAACCCATACCCCACTCTCTATGAAGGCAGTTCCTTATTCTTGCCTGATGGAAATGACCTAGTGGGTGAACAGATCCTACAAAGAGTTCAGAAGACCATTAGACATGAGAATTATGGGACAAGATCATGAAGAACTCCCAATGCAAGAAAATCAGCCAATGCAAATACACCCGGGGGGGGGGGGGGTGGGGGGGGGGGAGATACATGGAGAGTGTAGCCAAGAAGGCATGCTTGGCTGGCTGTGGAGAGCATAAAGTGTTAGCAATTTTACCTTCTATGCTGCAGTCACCAAGGTTAAGTAGCAATCCTACCTTCTGCTATGCTGCAGTCATCAAGGTTAAGTAGCAATCCTACCTTCTCCTATGCCACAGTCACCAAGGTTATGTGAACTGCAGAGATGTCTGTACCTATAGCAAAAGACGTGACTGTACAGCAGGAACACGCTAAGGTCTGTTGATGGTCCTACGCCCTTCTATGCAGCACTTAGGCCTGGCCTCACATGCCTTTTAGGTACCTTGGCGTGCAGAGTGCCATATCTCTTGGTAGCGTCATCCAACTTGTTCTTGACGAGCATTCCGGTGGCTAAAACCTCCGGCCCCGGAGGCCTGCCAACAGCTGCCGCCATCTTCTCTGCATCCAGCACTTTCTGCCCTGACATGGTAACAAATCGCAGATCCCCCTTGTGAGAGATCACATCTTCAGAGAAGCCGCTCTGCCAGCGAAGCGTTGACTGTAGGCCCTCCAGGCTCCCATCTCCCCCATGCATCCTCTCCAGTTCTTGCTCTGCCTGTTCCAGCCAGGCCTCGAACTCCCCAGTGTCTCGTAGAAACTTCTGCAGCTCATCCTGGAGTGCTTGAGCTTGCTTCAGCTGCACCTCCGACTGGGACAAGGCTGTAGTGTACTGGGCCCTCAGCTCCCCCAGCCTCTCCTGCAGCTTTTGCCTCTCCTCCGGCCCCAGAGTGTGGCCTTGCTTATCCAGGAAGGCCTGGGCTGACTGAGTGGCCAGAATGACATCTTGTTGCTGGGAAAGGAGCTGTTGGTGCCGGACCTGGGAAAACCAAAAAAGCGCCTCCAGTTAATTTCAGTCCCCGCAAAGTCACAGAACCCAGACTCTTCTTGAACTACCTTACTAGAGAAATGACCTCCCTGTCTGCTAGGAGCTCCATTTTGTGAGATCCAACCAGTGCAAGCTCTATTTTGCTCACTGAAGTTCAGGGGGTCACCATATGGAAAACAAAAAACAAAACAAAACCAGAGGCTTCACATCCATGCTCTCCAATGTATCCTTCTGTTTAAGACAACGGGTCTTTTTTAAATGCCATCAAGTTGCAGCTGTCTTATGGTGACTCTATAGGTTTTTCAGGGCCAGAGATGTTGAGAGATGGTTTGCTATTGCCTGCCTCTGCATAGCAACCCTGGACTTCCTTGGTGATCTCCCATCCAAATGCCAACAAGGACTGACCCTGTTTAGCTTCTGAGAGCTGATGAGATCAGGCTAGCCTGGGCTATCCAGGCCAGGGCACAGTGGGTCTACCTGTTTCTAATTCACCGTCCACCCAATTGCAATCACCCTGCATAACACCTTGTGCATACCTCATGAAAAAAGGATCAACTTTTGCACCCCACAGTAAAGGGTGCAAACGGATATGATCACAGGAAACCTCTTTTCACTGGTCTTCTTGACCGTCTGGAATTAAGATACCCCCTCCCCATGCATACGTTTTTTTGATTGGTCAAGTTGCCACGATACATCTGTGTCCACCCTCACTCCTAAAATAAAGGCTGTGAAATTTTGTCAGCTGGCAACCATAGAAACCGATGGAAGACTGTCCCTCTTTGTAAGATGGGTATAAATAGTAACTAGAAATGTTGCTTGCATGATCTTAGTCAGAACCATCGCTGTCTTTAACATCTGCTTGCCTTCCTTGTTTCCTGTATCGTTCTCTATGCTTAGAAATAATTTCTTACATTTTGGATTTAAAAAGCTTACTGCTAAATCTCCTTTTATGGGTCAAGTGAGTTTGGAACACTATGGAGGTAGAATGGGACGGCCTGTATCTGGCAGCGAGTGGATTGGGCCAGGGAACCCTTTCAGGATAAAAGGAATCCTCCCTGATGGACCACTCAGGCTCATAGCCCCCATTGGGGCCCACGGGGTGATGCCCCCTCCCTGCCCCTGCCATTCTTCCCCATTGGGGAACTTGTGAAAGCAGCCGTGGAGCCAGGAAGGAGCAAGGCAAACGAGCTGCCGCCGGGCCAGGGTGGAGGCTTCCCTGGCTGCAGAGAGCCAAGGGGCGCTTTTGGACAGGGAAGAGTTGACTTCTGCACAAAGCGGGCTGGGTTGGCTCTCCGGCTGGTTGAGGCACAGCATTGCTGTGCTTCAGAAGCAAAACTAGATTGCAGCCCTCCTCTCCTCCCCATCAGGAAGGAGCAAGGCGAGCAAGAGAGCTTTGGCTGGGCCATGGCGGAGGCTTCCCTGGCCGCGGAGAGCCAAGGGGCGCTTTTGAGCAGGGGGAAGAGAAGGGGGCTGCCGGCAGAGAGCCCACCTGCAGATCAGAAAGCTGCCTGGTGATCTCCCCGGTTCAGCCTATTACGTAACTGAATGTAGCAGCAAGGGAAACCCAGCATAAACCACCACCCCCCGCCATGCTTACGTCACTTCAGGAAGTGATGTAAGCGAGCGGGGGCAGGGCAGTGCCCCCCCCTTACTGAAAATAGTCTAGCTATGGGGCTGGGACCACTGGTCAGCAACAGCAATTCAGAGTCTAAAGGCTCCTTCTGTGTAAAGACCTGGTACACATGGCTAGGGCTGTGCTCTGCTCCCTCATGCCAGCTATCCCAGGAAGAGGTAAAAACTTCCCTCAGTTTGCAATTTGTGCGGGCTCCAAAATTGGTTGAGAATTTCAGCTAAGCTTCCCATATTTTCCATAAGCTTTTTCTCCACCTCAGTCTTTCTATTTTTCTCCAAGGATTCCTCAGCTCCTGACAACTCCCAGCAGAGCTTTAGGATAGGCTAAAAGCTCCATATGAATATCACAGGTTTGACCAGCCTCCATCTGCAGGCAGTTGTGTGCCTTTAAGTTTCAACTCCCATCTATCAGCTGCTCTTTCTCCCACCCTTCAACTGAGAATGCAGACTGCTTCTTGCCTACTGGTTTAAGTCTCATCAACCACAGTAGCTGTCTTATGCTAAGCAAGTCCCCACAGACCCAGCTCAGATGTCAGGACTAGAGCTACAGGCTGGTGCTGTTATAAGCCCAGGTCACCGGGGCAACCATGTGGCAAAAGAATGGCCAAGTGGACCTCACAATTAAGTTAGATCTGAAAGAGCAGTTCAAAGTAAAGAGAAAGGCTGGCAAAGGAGGATGGGAACTGGGTGCAACAAGACACACCACTTGGGAAACAGTCGAATGCCTGGCCTCCTGAGCATGGCAGGAATCAGTCTGGACCTGACTTAGAAAGGGTGCTGAGCCCCAAAATCAGGTGGGTCCCCAACCAGGGACCAAAGACGTGCTACAGCAGAGCATCTTCACTGCATATGTAAGACCTGAGGTTTAATTTCTCACCCTCTCCAATAGCTAGGGAGGCTGGGAAAAGTAGGTCTGGCTGAGACCCTGAACAACTACTGTCAGTCAAATAACTGGACCAAAGATTTAAGTTGTCACAAGCAGTGTTCCCTTGAAGCTGAGTTAGTGTGAGCTAGGTCACAGTTTTTTTTAGCCTCCAGCTCACACATTTTTGCCTTAGCTCAGGAAGGATGGCTGCAGAGCATACTAATTTATGCAGTAGCCAAATAGTTTGTTCACAACTTTAATGCCAGTAGCTCACAAAGTAGAATTTTTGCTCACAAGACTCTACAGCTTAGATGGAGCACTGATCACAAGGTATGTTGTTATGAGCATAAAATGCTCCAAGGCTTTAGTAATTACTGCAGACTGAGAAGCTGAGGCTGGGTGGAAATGATTTTGTGCTAGGCCTTCCCCAAAGGGTAAGGAGAATCCAGGTCCCCTTGACCCACCAAGATCCCACCAACCTACCTTCAAGTTCTCATAGTGCAAACTGAGATCCTCTTCAGCTCTTCCTGCCTTCATCCACTGGCCATCGAGAACATCTGGGACTCTTTCTTCTCTATGTCCGCCATTTGCTTGCCTCACTGAGTGCATCCTGGGCTGCTCCAGTGATGCCATCCAATGCAAAAGGGAATCAATCTTACTCTGGTTTTCTTCCAGATCTTTGGCAGCTCTGTCCTGGAATCAAAAGTTTGGGTAAAGCATGTAAGGATGATGAAGGATCACTGGGCTCAAATCCCTCCGAAAGAGCCTCTGTTTATGTATCACAGAGATGGATGGGATGTATGCAGAAGCACACATCTGTGGGGCACAAAAGAGAACAAAGACCAACTGATGGAGCCCAGCAGAGAGGAGTTAAGAAGCCCTCACTGGCAAGCACATTAGGCAGGGGAACATGCAACCTTTGACAGCCATGATGACTTGCAGGCTGAGTCTTGGATCTCTCTGCCTTGCCACAATCAGCCCCTGGCAGCTGCCGAGAGACTCCACAGCTGCACAGGTCCTTTTCCACCTGCTCTGCCATGCAAGCTGCCCCCACATCTGGACAGCAGGTTGGATCAGCTTCCCCCAGCAAAGGGCTTTCCAGGGAAATGAGAAGCAGAGGTGGTTTGCCATGGCCTTCCTCTGCAAAGCTTTTGGTGGTCTCTTATCAAAATACCAACTGTGCTTAGCTGCCGCGATCCGATGAGATCAGGCTATACCACACTGTCTTCCCTCCCAAAGACCCTCTAGCCTTTCACAAAAAGTTTATCTGCCACCATCTTAAAACCAGTGAGGTATGTGGCGCCCAAAGCTGTGCCAGGCCTCAGCTTCAGCACAGAAACAGAGGTCTGCCAGTCCGTTTCACAACAGCACCCTCCACACTTCACCTTTTCCGTCTGCTGCTGCACCACAGTCTTCACGGCATCCTCCAGCTCCTGCTGGGCTGCCTCTGTTCTCTCCTGCAGGGACTGGTACCGCTCCTTAGCCTCCTGGAGCCTGTCTTTCAGGGATACCAGATCCCTTGGATCCAGCTTGGTCCGGTTCTCCTCCAGGAACTCTTCTGTCGCTTTCAAGACACTCGCAAAGGATGCTGCCCGGCTGTGCATACTCCTCTGCAGATCCTGGTGGTACCAATGAAAAAGAATGGCAATGCTCTTCCAAAAAGTTCTTCCACTAGCTTATTTAACTGATATTTATAGCCCACCCCATGCTAATGTCTCCCCAGGAGTAACAACAGGTTAAAAAATACCACTAGAACCTCATAATAGAACAACGAAATCTAAACGAATAAATTCTAAGGTTTCCCACTGAATAAAGGTTTCTTTATGAGATACTGGAGGTAGTGTGAGAAGTTACGATTTAACAGACAAAAGCTACATCACTGTGGGAAGGGAAGGGCAGAGTAGTTTAGTATTTCCTTTTCATTCCCTCTAATAGCAGCCCTGTTGCTCACATGAAGCTGCCTTGTGCTGAATCAAACCCTTGGCCCATCAAGGTCAGTACTGTCTACTCAGACTGGCAGAAGCTTTCCAGGGACTCAGGCAGAGCTCATTCACATCACTTACTGCCTGGTTCTTTTTAACTAGAGATGCCAGGGATTGAACCCAGGAACTTCTGCACGCCAAGAAGTGAGCTGTGATCCACAAAAGCTCACACACTGCCACAATGCTTGTTCATCTTTAAGGTACCACTGGACTCTTACTCTTTTTTACTATCTCAGCAACCCAGTAAGCAAATGCTCCCAATGAAACGCAGGCTAACTCTATGATATGCAAATATTACCTCCACTAGCTTAACCATATTCTCACCCCCACCCCTGTAAAAGAAAAGGTGTTGCGATTTCTCTGAAAGACACCAGTCAAGGGCATGGAGTCTTATCAGGTGTAGAGATGTGAAGGCCCAGAAAAAACCCGGAAAAATTCAGGGGGGGGGACGGTTTCCCCCCGTTTTTTTCCTGAAGCCTTTTTTGTTTTTTTCTAAAAAATTGGAAAAATTGAAAAAAGAAAAGAAATTGATTATGGAACGTTTTATTTTAACATGATGAATAAAATATTTTAAGACAAGGTGTTCAAATATTTTCCAAATCACTTCTAAAAATGGTATCAGATTGATCTAATTTCTGTGCACTGAGGACAAGCAAGTCCTAGGTTACAAACTGAACTCTCCAATGCAAGAACAAGATGCATTTCTTCCTTCAGGAGATGCTATTGTCACAAGAAAAGAAAAGGGTTTCAGTTTTGTTTTTGCATGTGGGTGGGTATTCTGTTTGTAATAATTGTTTGGATACACTATATTTTTAATATGCTAGTTGTGATAATTTCATGCCAAGTAAAAATGTCCACAGTCATATTTTATGTTCCTAAAGTAACAGTATGACTTTCAATCTGGAAAAGAGAAAAGAAGTGCTAATGTAGCATTTTTTTTCAATTTTTCTGAAAATTTCCGTTTTTTCTCGGAAATTTTCCGGGTTTTTTCCCGAGCTTCAGAATTTCCGGAAATTTTACATCTCTAATCAGGCATGGGACACTCACTGAACAAACCTCTTCTTGTGCCCTCCTGATTCAAGGCTGGCTGATGCACATCCTTGTTACAAGGATCTCTGCAGTTAGTCAAAAAGAATGCCAGTGGGCCATGAAGGATGGTGGCAGATGCTCAGAAGTACTGGCTTCTAAGATGCCTCAGGGCAGTGCCGGATTTACACATAAGCTAAATAAGCTACAGCTTAGGGCCTCGCAATCTGCTGGAGCCTTATTTGTCATTTTAAACCCCTTTAATTATGTAATTATTATTTTTAATAAAAATTAAAAGACAATATATTTTCAAATATTAAAAAAGGTGTATATATTTTAAATTTTTCTGTATAGCTTAGGGCCTCAGCAAGTCTAAATCCGGCCCTGCCTCAGAGCTTTATGGGTTCAAATCAACCCACAACACAAGTCCAGTGCTGATGCCAGAGCGCTGCCACGGCAGGCCCCTGGCATCCCAGTCTGTCACAAAGAGCTGTGCCATCTTCCACCAAGAGACGCTCTGTGCAGCAGTCAAGCCCATTCCAAACAATGGTGCTTACTTTAACGTCACTCTGTCTCCGTTGCAGCATGGGGAGGTCCCCTTCTGCAGCAGCTTCCTGTGGACCCCTCAAGCAGGTCTCAGCCTGAGACATCCAGGTGCACAACTCTTCCAGCTTCTGGCTGCGTATAGCTTGCTGCTCCTGCAGTGTCTGGGGTTTTTTTAAAGGTGGGGGGTGGGGAGAGAAAGGAGATTTTAAAATGCCCATTGTTTAAAGCATTACGGTCACAACTGCCAAGGCAAATTTTTTTGGAAAACAGAAAACTTTTCAGCAGGAGCCAAGAGACCAAAAGACACCTTCTCTCTCCTCCTCTCTCTGTCTCCTCCACCCTATATGTGCTATCGCACCGGAAAGAAATCTGGGCCCATAACAGAAAGAAAAGTGTAAGTCTTTTACAATGGAGGACATTTACCACCTTGCATTTTCTACTGCCCAAATTTCTTGTAAGCCGTCCTCTCAGCAAGGGCTGGTCTGATGTTGCTATAATAGCTATTCCTCAATGGGCAGAGTATTAGCAGAGCAGAGCAGGGCATGGCAAGAAAACTGCTATTCTAAAACACATAATTCATGTATACGTTTGCAGAAAAAACCTGTGAGCAGGAGGGTGGAATCTGGTTGTCTAACTCCCGCAAAGCCTGAGGCCATTTTGCATTCCAAGGAAACATTTTTTTAATTTGCATTTCTCTCCACTGAGAGGAAACATTGCATCAGGACTGAATTCAAACATAAATCCTTGCCCTAGAAGGAAAACATTCCAGCCCATGCTACCAAAACAGCAAACTCTATTTTTGCTTTGGACTTGGGAACCCAAGGAACAATGAACCACACAAAAATGGCTATGGTCCAAGAAGGGGATGCAAAGAGAGTGGGAGAGAGAGAGAGTGCTTTGGACAATGCATCCAACAGAGTCCTAGATTGTCTTCTTGGTGTACAGAAATGGAGCATCAGTGGAGCAATTGAGCATGATGTGTGACTCCCAGACCATTCTCCTTTTGACCAGTGTGCAATTTCTCTTTCCAAGGCGCCTTGGGAATCAAAGCATACAACCTTTGTGCCAAACGAGAAACTTAAAAATATATATTCTCTCTGACAGTTCTTAAGCCAAACAACAGAAGCAGTTTGAGGGAAAGGGCGGGGGAGAGCACTCCCTAAAAAAGCACTCTTCAGCAGCACAGTGAGATCTTCTCGCACACTGAATCTGAAAAGGCAAAGCAAACTGGTTAATACACAAACACACACAAAACAAAGGAAGCAGAATGGTCACAACATTACGGAACGGTAACTGTTAGTCAAAACATGACTTGGCATTAATAGTGTCTGGAAGAGAGAGTGGGGCATGCAGATAGTTAGGTGGGCTGGAAGAGCAAGATTGCTGAGCAAGCAGAGAGGAGCAGTATACACCCTCCCCTCCTTGTGGGCATCCTTTATTTAAAGAGGGGGTGCTCTCTAGATGCTTAAAATACACAGCTTGGAGATCAGCAGCTGGCATCTCCTCATCCCAGTGTGGCACCCAAGGAATACTTCCAGTTCCTTTCCTCGGTTGCTACAGGAGTGCTAAGAGACTGAGGACAGGTGCCAAAGGACAAGTACCATGTTTCCCCGAAAATAAGACTGTCTTATATTTATTTTTTCTCAAGAAGACACTAGGGCTTATACCACAAATGCATAGAAATCCTGCTAGGGCTTATTTTTGGGGTAGGTCTTATTTTCGGGAAAACAGGGTATATATATGTGTATTGTGTGCAGTGGTTGAGGTTTAGGTCTCCACCCTATAAGAATCCCTCCACGAAAGGTCGAATTCCTCAGTACGGTAGAATTCCTACACTACAAACTTAAATTGTGGCTGCTCACATTACTTGAACCCCAAGGAGCGTGGGGCTTGCAGGACAGCAAATAGGTTAGAGCACTTCAGTCCCTTGATGTTTATATCCTATTCACTGTCTAGAAGTGGCCTCAAGTCCCTTGGACACGGGCATTCCCGGTTCATCTTACAAAACAAAGCTTGAACTACAGTCTACAATAGTCTCTAAATCTTATATAAAATATAGATACATAAATAGTCGCCATAATCATCTACCACAATCTTCTACAATATCCAGATCATATCTTAAATATGAACATACACGTAAACACATTATCTATATCTTCTAGATCATATAATTGCTTATACTTATTTAGGACTTGCTTGAATATATTCATATTCAAATGTCTTTATTCTTTCTTTCCCAATTATCTTCATTTCATAGCTAATAATTTATTATTACAAACATATATTGCCTGACTCTTTCCTTTTCTTAATCTGTATCTTGACATAAATTCACTACTGATTTTCAGCTATATAATGAAAAAGATGTTCCATTTTTCTTGAAATTCTGAAAACAGTTTATCATGTATATATGATGTTAATTTTGTCATTGTTGCATATTCCTACAATTTATCCTTCCACTGAAACCACTATTTTCTGAGGAGCAAAACTGGTCTCATAATCTAACTCCTAAGAGCAATATCAACATAGACAGGAAGACATTTATCTTAAAATCTTGGACAAACTAAAGTCAACCCCAAGGGTAATTTCACATTTCCAAAGTGGCTGACCTGCGTTTTCCAGACAGATGGTGATCCCTGATGAATGCACCCTATTTGAATGTCACTTTACACCTGTATGCCAGAAGTCACCCATAGTGGAAAGAACTGAGGACCCCGGGTAACATTTGAGCCCAGCTGTGCCAGTTTTCCTCCATGACTTTCCCACTCCCATTCTTGCCACTGCAGTACTCCAGCCACCTTCAAAAGTGGGGAGTGGTGTAATCAAACCCCTATCCATATTTGGTAAAAATCACACTGGAAGAAACTGGCTGAAATGAAATTTCCTTTTAGAAAACTCATCTCTCCTAGAGGACTTTCTTAGAATAAAATGACCACCACCACCCAAAAAATAAAGAGTGGGAGGAGAACCAAAACTCTCATGTGAATTCATGAATTAATTGTAATGGGATAAACACTGAAAATTGTGCAAAGACAGTGCAGGCTTTGTTAAAGAGGACTACACCCCGCCAAAACACATACACAAAGCTCCCTGTCATATCAGACACACTCGAGGGTGATGCTCCACCACTGTCACCTGATCCGTCTGCTCCGCTTGATGGACACAGACTTGCAGGACCTCCACCCGGGCAGCCACTTGCTCTGTAAGGTCCCGGAAAGACCCCTGCAGTTCATTCAGCAGCCTCAATAGCTGCCTGCTTTGCTCGGGCGTCAAGTCTTGAGCATGCTCAGAAATGAAGAACTGAATGTCAAAGGCGGCTGCATCCAGCTGAGCTCTGGTGTCCACAAGAGGCTTTTGCAGTTCCTGCTCATATCAAGAGGGAGCATAACAAAGGGAAGCAAAAACATAAGTCAATGGGGCTGCATTTTCTGCCATAAATGACACACCAACCAGAACATCATAATGTGCTCCTAGCATAAGAAGGACACCATACTTTGGCTTTTGACCAGAGCTCTCGTTTGTCAACAGCAATCTAGACCTGTTTTCTCAAAACTCTGTTCTTGTGACACTAGCATATCCACCAGATTCAGAAAACCCCAACTACAGGCGCACCCACACAGTATGCTGCTGTCCCTGCTCATGTTTTGAATGAATGGTGAAGGATTTTAACAAATGGAATATGAAGTTTTCAGAAGAGGATAATCAGAGCTATAAGAAAGAGAAGAGAACTGTTTGGAGTCAGTCTGCAGGCTGAATTCAGAGAGAGAGTAGCACTGAGAGTGGGCCACGGTATCTTGGGGTTGAACCCAACACAGGAAATGGGGCCTCTTTGAGGAGTTACACTTTGCTTCCAATATGCTCTGCTTGCACAGTTGTACATATTCCAAAGATAATAGAAACTGTCAGTGTTCTCACATCCAAAGTGTCCCTCATACTCCTCAATACTATACTCCAAGCTGGAAGGAATTCTCTGTTGGGTTATCATTCCCCCCCCCCTTTTTTTGCCATCAAGCTGCAGGTGCCTTATGTTGAGCCCATAGGGTTTCCAAGGCAAGAGACAAGATGTTTAGAAGTGGATTCAGGTGGGGAGCCATATTGGTCTGAAGCAGCAGAACAGAGTCCAGTGGCACCTTTAAGGCCAGGGGTGGCCAAACTGCGGCTTGGGAGCCACATGCAGCTCTTTCACATGTATTGTGCGGCTCCAGCAGGGTGGCTGGGGAAGCAAAAAGGAGGCATGCCTCCCTGATTGGTCTTCCCTTCCCCAGACAGTGTTCCCCTCCCTGGGTAGGCACGAGGTGCGGGGGAACAGAAAAAGAAAGCAACTAAATGTGTTCTCAAAGCCCCCACCCCACCCCGGCTGACTTGGAGAAGGCATTTGTCTCTTTAAATCCCTTCTCCAAGCCAAGCCAGCCAGCAGGGGTGAAGGAGTGGAGGATACATTTAAAGTTGCATTCTTTCCACTTCTCCCTCCCTCCCATCTATTTGATTTCTTTCCACTTCCTTCCTTTCTCTCTCTCTCCCCTTCCTCCCCATCTAAAGTTAAATGTCTTCTCCAAGCCCCGCCCCACTGCCCCTTTTGTTTTTGTTTTTGACAGTCTCATTTAACGTTAATAAAAAGCACATTTGCATATTTTCCAGTAAAAACGTGTGTGTAATATTTGTTCATGTCTTGCAGCTCTCAACCATCTGATGTTTATTTTCTGTGGCTCTTACGCTGAGCAAGCTTGGCCACGCCTGTTTAAGACCAACAAAGTTTTATTTAAGGTATAAGCTTTCGTGTGCATGCAAACTTCCAATGTATCTGGAAAAGTGTGTATGCACACGGAAGCTTATAGCTGAAATAAAACTTTGTTGGTCTTAAAGGTGCCACTGGACTCAAACTTTGTTCTGATGTTTAGAAGTGGTTTGTCATTCCCTGCACATCCTTGGTGGTCTCCCATCCAAGTACTAACCAAGGTTGACCCTGCTTAGCTTCCAAGATCTTATGAGTAGAAAACAGCAAGAGTCCAGTAGCACCTTAAAGACTAACAAAATATGTGGCAGGGTATGAGTTTTCGTGAGCCACTTCTTCAGAAACAGCTAGAATGGGAGTCCATCTGTCCTATTTATTGGAAAGTGGAGTGATTTCAGATGCCAAATGACATTAGCAGGCAAATGACAACAGCAGGTGAATTACATGATTGATTGGATTAGGTGTGATATGCAGAGGGGTAGTAGGTGTGGAGAAATCAGCATTGGTAATGAGATAAGAAACCTAGGTCTCGATTCAGTTCAGATTAATGAATTGTCTTGAGCTTCATTATCAGTTGCAATTCAGCAGTCTCCTTTCTAATATGATGAGATAGGGCTATCCTGGGCTATCTAGGTTAGGGCAAAAATTTTACATCACATATTAAGGTCTGGCTTCCTGGCCTAGAACCTAGGAAGCAGCAGCAGTAAACTCCAGCCCAGCAAGTATAACCAAAAACAGAGCTCTAGACAAGTAAGTTGAAATACGTTGAAGAAAAATGTATCCTAAATTGACAGCACTCATGGCATAGCTTATCACAAGACGCCACACACAACTGCAAGGTCTGCAGCAGAAAATGATATTTAGGAGGGTCGAAACACATGTGAATTGGAGGCCTGTCAATAGCTCCCAGATATCACCTCTGTTTTTGAGACACCACTTCGGGAGCCGTGCAAAATGCAGGGCAGTGAGATGAGGGGGTAAGGGGTCTTGAATGAAAACAGCTTCTCACCAAAAGGCCGGGAGGAAGGTAGAGGAAGAAAACAGGGGAGATGAGGGATGAGTTGAGAGAGATTATAAGCAAAGGAATGGGAGAGAAAAGGGGGAAAGGATGGAGGAGAAAGGGGAAATTCTCCTTTCTCTGTCTGGCCCCTTTCACTCACCAAAATGTCCAGAAATGCAGCATCTGAATCTCAAGATACTGGCAACTAACTGGGATAAGCTACCACCATTATGACACCATCATGGGCTTTTGTCCCCAACAAGGACCCAAGGCAGCTTTCAACATCGTTCTTCCCTCCTCCATTTTGTCCTCAAAACACAACCACCTTTGCAAGGTAAGTTAGGCAGAAAGAGAACGTGTCAGGCCCCAAGTCACCCTGTGGGCTCCCATTGGCAGAGTGGGGATTTGATCCCAAATCCCCCAAATCTTAGTCCAACACTCTTACCAATGATCGTGTCACCCTCTCAGTGGCAAAATTCATAGGCGCAATAATCAAATATAAGAGAAATAATACTAAGGTCTTTTAAAATATTTTCTTTGGTTCTGATTTCTGCTTAAGGTGACAGCTGTATGAGCAGTACTGGACAGACAGACAGACAGACAGTCCAACACTCTAATCACCCTGCCACTCTGGCTATCAACATCCAGCAGCTGCCCCTGTGGTAGACCCCCTCCAAGGAGATCCCTTCCATCAAGAGCTACAATTAGAATTCTGAGCAGAGCACTGGAATGATTTTAGAAAGCTGTCTTACAAAGATGTGCATTTTGCAGATGTCAGGTAGCTGATGGGTATTACATTCCTTCTGTGCTGTGCAGAGATTAAACCCTGTAACCCTGACAGAGCACCCACAAAAGAGTCAAGGAAATGGGATGGATTAAATAAACTCTCTCCCTGCACAGGAGGAGTTGCGTGGCCAGTCAGGCTTAGCATCCAACGCTGCTATGACTACCTTGTAGCGCTGAAGGCAAGAGTTCAAGCTGTTGGCGCTGGTCGCAATGTGAGATTCAAGATGGCTGAGTGAGTGGGTGGTGTCAGACACCCAGTTCAGTAGCTCCTGCAGTCTGCTCTGGAGCTCTTCATGCTGCATTAAAACTTTGGCCTCAAAACAAAAGAAGAAATGATCATTAAAACCACAGAACGTGAACAAAGGGTTAGCCAATGTTTTAGAATATGAACAAAAGGTTAGCTAAGGATGTCAGCCATTTTAGCTGGCAAGCATCAGACTATGGACCAAAACCAGACCTATTTTTGAAGCAAAATCACAACTCCCCCCAACCCCCCCAAGTTCCTATGACAAAGATCTCTTGTGAATGAGCTCACATGAAGTAAAAAAGGTAGTAAAAAATCTGGGGTGGGAAAGCTACACCCAAACAGTTATTCAGAATGTGGAAAATATTGCTATTGCCCCAAGGATAGGCTTGCCAACTCTGGGTTGGAAAATTCCTAGAGATTTTAGGGGTGGAGCCCCAGGGAAGGCAGAGCTTGGGGAGCAGAGGGACCTCAGTAGGTATAATGACATAGACGGCACCCTCCAAATCAGCCATCTTCTCCAGGGGAACCGATCTCTGTCATCTGGAGATCAACTGTAATTCTGGGGAACTCCAGGCCCCATTTGGAAGTTGGTAACCCCCCCCCACACACACACACACACACAGACGCTTTTCACAAAAACACTTTTCTTCCAGCCTTCAAATGCACACAAACTCAGATGCAGACATCACGGGCAAAGCAGAACTGGCCCCTATTCAACCTTGTTTGAGAGAAGGGGATAGTGTGGAAGCATCGTATATATCACAAAGCATTTGTATTCTAGAGAACAGGAGCCCCCTTTGACAAACTCTAACGTTTCTGGGCTTCAGAGAGCATAAAACTTGAGGTCTGAATTGTAAAAGAGACAGTACCTTTTCAGCTTCTGCTGCAGTACGAAGGTTTAGCAGCCAAGAGGCTGAGACCTCACTCACGGAGCCAAAAAACTTCTGAAGGTTCTTGGCATCTTTTCCCAAAGCCCTCAGCAGTTGCTGAGGGATCTCGGGAGCAGGGTTGGACACAATCCGTTTCACTTCTTCCAGCTCCTGATTCACTGGAGCTGACAGGCTCTTCAGCTCTGTGTCCAAAGCCTAAAAGGGCAAGACGACTCAGGTCAGCCAAAAATCAAGCAAACCTAAAATGGCTGCCAAGGCTGTAACAAACTAGATCCTAACACTCCCTCTGTCCGCCTCCAAAGTTTCTCAGTCCCAGCCAGGTCCTGCTGATTCTGCTCAAACAGTAGGCTCCACGGCTTTCAGGCTTGTGTCACTGGCCAAGCATGAAAACGGACCAGTGCCAAACAGCTGTATCAAGTAAGAATCAAAGTGCCATATTGTGATCCAGAGGCCGGCCTACTAGAGAGGAGTGCAGGAGACCGGAGTCCAGCTGCACCTTGGCCATTAACTCTCTGCACAGCCTTGAGCAATCCACATGCTTTCTGGGCTAACAGTATAGGCTTTCCAAGTCCCCCCCCCCGGGGGGGGGCGCCCCAGAGGCCCGTTCCCCGCCGGCGGCGGATTGGGCCCCGGGGGGAACCCCACCCCCAAAGCACACAACATGCACGTCACCCGGAAGTTACGCGACCACGCCGGGCACGCTGGGGGCGGGGCCACGGTCATCCGAGGGAAAACTCTATGGTTTTCCCTCAGATGGTCGTGGCCCCGCCCCCAGCGTGCCCGGCGTGGTCATGCACTCCCAGAGCAGCGCTGGAGTCCGCCGCTCCAGCACCGCTCAGACTTGGGAACCCTATGACAGTACAATGGAAATAACAGTGGAGAAATGGGGTGTGGTCGAGTTACTAACCTCCAGGTGGTGGCTGGAGATCTCCTGATATTACAACTGATCTCCAGGCAATAGAGTTCAGCTCACCTGGAGAAAACAGCCACTTTGGAAGGTGGACTCTGTGGCCTTATATCCCACTGAAGTCCCTCTCCTTTGCAAAACGTGTCCTCCTCAGGCTCCCCCAAATCTCCAGGTATTTTCCAACCTGGAGTAGGCAACCCTAGGCTGAGCACGGGTGTGAAGATTAACATTTCGCAAAAACTACATATGCTTGTGAGAGACAGCAAGGGCATAATACACTTTCTTAGCTCAAATAATTATGGTGGGGCTGTTTTCTCATCCCATTGGGCCACACAAATCATCACTATACCAGCTCCCTAACTAGATTATTCCCATTTTATAGTATGGAAACTGAAACAACAAAGTCCTCCCCTTCCAGTGGCAAGACCTTTTAAGACTACAGAGGCCTTTCACAGAAGCAGAATTTGTTCTAAGGCAGGAGCCCCCTTACCACAGCCTGGTGTAGCAATTCCTTCTGTGCCTCTAAGTTCTGCTCTGCAAGCTGAGCCTGCTGGATTTGCATCTCGATACTGCGCACCCTGGACAGGAATGCAACCAGTTTCTCATCATGATCCAGGCAAAGCTGTTTGCTGCAAAGAGCCTGGGAAGTCAAAGACAAAAAACAAAAGCTCCACATCATTCTGTTTCTGTTCTACTCCCCCCCACCCCGGTCAATCTCATATTCTTTTTTGTGCTGGGATCACAGCTAATGTTACCTACATATCTTTGACAGTAAGAGCAGCACTATTTATTCCTTTTTTTGTTTTGTGATATCATTTTTGTAAAAACATTTTATAATGGTTTTGTTTAGAAACTTTTTAAAAAAGGGGGGAAAGGAGCAGGACGTCCTTGGCAGTAGCCACCATCTTGTGGAATTCTCTCTTAAGAGGGATTCATAGGGCAACCTTGTCATTACCTCCCCAAGATATGACTCGTAATTAAGACTTTTGGTTTTGGGTTTTTTGCTTTGGAAGGCATTGGGCTGTCATTTAGATTTGTAAAGTTCTCTCTGTAAAGGGGATTGGGGCAGGACAACAGGTAGGAAACCTTCCACATGGAGGCCCCGTTGCTGCTGTGCTTTAACTGCAGCCACATCACCAAAGAGACCACCCCAAATCACAGCCTGTATGGAAGACACCTCCATCACTTCCATTTTGGTCCTTAGATTTCTCTGTCACATGTAAGTTTGCTAGGTCCATGTTTGGGAATTCCTGGACATCTAGGGGTGGAGCCTGAGGAGGGCGGGGTTTGGGGAGGGGAGGGAGTTCTGCAGGTTATAATGCCACAGAGTCCACCCTTCAAAGCAGCCATTTCCTCTAAGGGAACTGATCTCTGTAGTCTGTTGGTCAGTTGTAATTCTGGGAGATCTTCAGGTCCCACCTGGAAGTTGGCAACCCTACTTATATGTGATATCTTTAATAACAAATAATTAGGAAGAGACCTGCCATTACTATGACCTATATAATGGGCAAGCACTCTTCCCCTTCCAGAGAGGAAGGCCAACTTGAGTTAGGGAGTTGAGGCTTCCACCCACCCTGGCCCCTCTGCCTGTTCCTTCACAGCTGACCTGCCTTCTTGGATGCCAAACAGGTATGAAAGGCCAGAAAAATTAGGGCTCACCCAAGGTTGGCAGTCCAAGCTTGGCACATGAACATCTAACTCCCAGATATGTTCTCATATTGACCACCTATCCAGCTCATCAAATATGCACACATGCTCATTAGATTAATTTTAATAAAGCCACCTACCTTAGCAGGTTTGAAGGGCTGCTTCGAGGTATCTTGCCCTCCTTCACCAACACTCTCACTCTCTCTGGTCATTTCCAGGTCTTCATTCTCTTGCACAGCTAACTTTTTGGAAGCATCCCTCTCGCCTCTTGGAAGCTCTCCCTCTTGAAGCATCCCTGCCATCAGCTCAGACAACTGTCCTCCATCAGGGTACACCTTCCACGTCTCCTCTGCCCCAGCAGCTATGTTTGGCTCTTGAACATCACAACTCCCATCTGCTCTGCTTATCTCGTGGGTTGTATGCTCTTGAAGGGCTTGTGTCTTTGTCTCAGGGGATTCTGTATCACCCACAGCAATTATGCTGGGTATCTGGTTATCTTCTGGTATAAGTGGCTCCTTGCCTTTTTCCCAAGATGCGCTTTCTTCAAGGATATTTACTGCTACCACCAAGGACTCATGATCAATTCTAGTAGTTCGTTCAGTTAGTTCCCTGGGAGTGCCTTTGTTTGGAGGAATGCTCACTTTCTGAGCATCAGCAATGTCCTCTTTCTCTTGAAGCTGCTTCTTTTCTCTTTCAAGTGCCTGGTTGTCATCCTTTTCATACGCTGCAGGTTGTCTTTGTGTGGTCAGATTTTTTGCCCAATGCCCAGATGAATGCTCCCTGATGGATTTCTGCGTCTCAGAGCTCAACGAATCTTTGGTCATTCTCATCAAAATTCTCGTAGAATCTGGAAGGGGAAGGGATTGTTTTTCTTCAGAAAATTCACACAACTTCATTGGTTCTCTTGGGACTGAACCCTGCTTTTTGTCCTTTTTCGTCGTCTTCTTTTTTGTGGTTTTAAGATCAATTACTGGAGGGATAAGAGTTCCCACTACTTTGGATCCTTGGCTGAGATGCTGAGTCTTAGTATCTGCAAGTGGTACTTTAGCTGAGGTTTGCTTTTCAGGTTTTGCAACAGTGGCCAGTTCATTTGCATCCACACAAGCTTCTCCTTCCCCTCTATGACCTACAGACCCTAATTCCGTTGATCCCAACATCTCTAGGGATTCTAACAGCACATCTCCGTTTGCTACAAGGGCTGCAGTGTCACCCTCTGTCTGATCTCCACTGTCTCCCACAAATGCTCCCTCTCTTTGTTCCTGATCCCCATTAATCGTCACATTCCTCATTTCACTCATTACAGACTTCTCCAAAGACACAATTCTTTCCAGCTGCTTTTCTATCACTCGACCACCTCTGGCTTGCCTTTCTATCTCCCCTTTCTGGGATTCTTTCCCCCTCAACCTTCTTTTTCTCCCAATATTTTTTTTCTGGGTCCTTATTCTCATAGCCTCTGGGTCCAACATTGAGGAGAGCTCCTGGGCCAGCTCACTTCCTCCTAAAAGCTGACTAGCTAAACTGTCTAAAGTTGAAGTGAGCGGGAGGGAAACAGACACTGCTTCGTCCATCTCTTTTGACACCTCCTGAATTCCTTCCAAATAATCATTAAGCGCATCTTCATTTGTGCCCATTGCTTCAGCTTCAACTCCCTGTTTCTCATTGTTACTCTTTGTGACGTCATCATTACATACAGGCAAAGCTTCCATCTTTAAAGCACCCTTTTGCACCAATAATGCATAACAGTTATGTTCATCCAAGTCTTTGTGGTCAGATTTATCATGGGTGATCTGCACAATTTCTTGAACTATATTGCCTAGCTTTTTGCTGATGATACCTTTTTCAACAGCCACCTCCAATGCTACTCTGCCTCCACTCTTGGCATCAACTATCCCTCCAGTCAACAGTTGATTCACTGCAATGGCTGCAGCCATATCTTCATCCACCATTTCTTGTTCCAGAGCAGATGCCAGAGATAACCTCTGGCCAGAAGAAACATCCATGATGCCACCAGTGTCTGCTTGAGCCTGCAACAACCTCAAAGCAAGCATGGGGTCAATCTTGCCAAGCTTTATTGCCTGAGCACATGGAATTATGTTCCCAGTTGCTTCATCTTTCAGTAATTGAAAGGGAACCACCTCCAGATATCTCTGCCCTGATTCAATGTCAATTTTACTCTTTCTAACCAACTGTGAATAAGGGACCAATCTACAGCTGTCTGGATGAATGACTGCATGTTTCATTTCAGAAGACACTGCTTTTTCCATAATTGCTTTGGGCAATAATCCTTCTTTCACAGCTTCAGTCAAAGTAATTTTCTGGCACGACACAGGGTCAAATATACTTCCAGTTGAAGCTTGTATTTCTTGAACTTTGCTTTGAAAATTTGGGCTCATTAGTCCTAGAGATATGGCTTCAGAGGAGGACACTTGTTTCTTTGTTTCTGGATTAGTATACTGGTGCAGGCACACGCTTTCAGCTTTTTTGAGTTCTTCGTAGAAGTCCTGGCCAATCAATCCATGCTGCATGGCATCCTCTAATGAAAGTCTCATGCCTGTCTTGTGGTGAAGGATTCCTCCATCAACTATCTGCTTGGTTAACAACTGAAAGGCCTTCTCCTTATCCAGGAGCGTTTTTTCTACTGCTTGGGTGACGGTCAAAGGCTTTTTAGTTTGAGGATCCAAGATGCCACATATTTCAACTTGCAAAGCTATCAGTTTTTCTTGGGTTGCATCGTCAGCTCCTTTCCCTTTAGATGCTTTCTCTAGTTTTTTAAGGTATTCTTGACTGGATGGTTGTATCAGGCCAAGGTTGGAAGCCAATGTGACGGAGATTTTCTTGCCACGCTTAAAGTCAACAATGCCGCCAGTGACTATCTGCCCTTCCAGAATCCTTGCAGCTGTTTCCTTGTCCAAGAGACCAACCTCAGATGCATCCTTGACAGAATAAAGGGTTTTGGTGAGTGGATCTATGACACCGCTTATGGCTTGGTCAGAGGCCAGCACCTTCTGCAGCAGTTCCTCATCCATCAGCCCTTCACCGATGACTTCTTCTGTGGTTAACGATTCACAAGTCTGTGCATCGAAGAAGCCACCAAACATCCGCATCGTCCCCATCAGTTTGACAGCTGTATGGCTAGGCACAACACCACAGGCAATGGACTCATCCAGAAGCATCTTCCTGCCTGTCTGCTCATGAATGATGCCACCATTCTGGAGCTGTGTTAACAACATCTTCAGAGTACTGTTACTTCCCATTCCTGGGGATAGTTCCGGTGACTCAGGAATCTCAATTTTATGGAAATGAACCAGTTCTTCTCTTATACCCAACAGCTGTTCTTTAATATGCTCCTCTGTGCATTTCCCTTCAGCTTCCTCAAAGACAGCTTCTGGTGATCCATTCTCAGCTTTTTCCATGTTTGAGAATTGGACAGCCTCAGGATCTCCATCTTTCATTGCAAGACCCACCTTATTCAAAGTTCTCTCTTTCAAGTATTGTAATTCCTCCACCTTCTTCAAAACATCAGTGAACAGGCCAGCATCCTTTGCCCCACTATTTCTTTCTATTTCAGGGATTCTCGTTTGAGCTGTGAAAACCATATTTTCTCTTACTGATGGTTCTGCTAACATTGGGTCTTCTTTTACAATCTCTGTATCCCTGAGTTGTGTTTCAAAAGCAGAGTCCTTCATAAATGTATATCCTGATAATTCCATTTCATGGTTATTCTGGAGCATCATTAGGTCTTGCTCTCTTTTGGAGACACTGATTTCACTCTTTAAGTCTTCTGTAGCATCAGCTTCCCTCTCTCTATTCTTCACATTCCCATTTTCCCCAGCATCTTCCATCTCAACCTTTTCATTAGGTAGACAAATGTTTGATTCATTCATTTCACTCTTAAAGTTCTTTGCAGCATCAGCTTCCCTCTGACTCTTCACAGTCACATTCTCCCCTGCATCTTTCATCTCTGCCTTTTCATCAGGTAGATAAAATTTTGACTCGTCAATTTCACTATTTTCTGTAGCATCAGTTTTCCTCTCCTGATTCTTCACATTCACACTTTCCCCGGCATCTTCCATCTCTGCCTTTTTATGAGGTACAGAAACATTTGACCCTTTTTCTGGTATATCTAAAGAAGGCTCAAGAACCTTTGAAGCTAATTCATCACAGACACTGGCTCCTAAAATTACACTCTTATCTTCTTCATGAATATCCAGTTTTGGGGGGTGGGTTTTACTAGCTTCAAAGAGGTGAGTGTCACTGCCGTTATTATGGGCTGGTGCAAGCATTTCAGAAAAGTCGCGTAACTCCCTGTCTATTAGAAGCAACCTCTGGCCATTGTGAACATTGATGTAACTGTGGTTCATCAAATAAAACAACATTTCTTCTTCATTTGTTCTCAGTGGAAGCTCACTTTGGTCCCAATGATCTGTTTGGCCACTGGAGGAAAGAATGCTTCTTTTATTTCTAGCTGGGGAGTCTGCCAGAGGCATCTTTGGCATGACGTCAGGAAGGCCAACTGATTTCAGTTTCTTGGCAGTGTCCCTGTCCAGGATCCCACGATCCACAGCTTTCTTCCAGGACAATATTTCTCTAGTTTCAGGGATATAAAGTGCCTTGATGCAATGTCTCATGCTAAGAATCTTATGGGCTAGCTCAGAGGACAGGATATCTTGCTCCAAGGCATCCATAACAGGGAGAATCTCACCTGACTCAGGCCACAGAAGACCCATAAATGACCACAGAGATTCCAGGATCACCACAGCAATCCTGGATGCTACCAAATCTTTCCTTACTGCATCATCTAGCAAAAGCCTTTCCCCTGTAACTGTATTTATAATGCCACCTGTCTGAAGTTGTCGTACCAGAAGGGCACATGCTAGATCTTGGTCAATCAAATTATGCCTTACGGCTTCATCCACAGTCAACCGGTGGCCGCTTTTGGGGTCCACAATGCCACCAGCAAAGAGCTGCGCTTCCAGTAGCCTCACCGTCACTTGCTTCTCTATCAAGCCTTCCTGAACTGCACAAAATATGCTAACTTTGCTGCCTGATTTCAAGTTCACCATCCCTCCCGCCAGCTGTTTTACGGGCAGCAACCTCAGCCCTGTCTCCTGGTGAAGGATGCATTGGCGCATCAGGTCATTCAAGCAAGTTTTCTTGGCTGAATTGGGATCGATCAAGTCCTTGCAAGATCTCAAGTGAGATGTCAGTTTCCCATGAAAGCTTGTAGTAACAAGGCCTCTTTGAAGTGCCTCTTCTAAGCCTATTCTCCCATGACTGAAAGAGTCTATTAACCCCCCAGTGACAAGCTGAACTTCTGAGATTTTCAGCCCAAGGCTCTCACTGATTGTGCCGTCCTCCATCAGGGCCACAAGAGGAAGAAGTGGCTTTTCTTTTAGGTCAGCTTGGTTTACCAACTGGATGACTTCTTGCAGTTCCCAGAGAAGCTGATGGGTTCTACAGTCTATGATGCCTCTTGCCAGACCCTCGGCCAAAGAGAGCTTTTCATTGGTATCAGGAACCATTAGACCGGCTGTGATCACTTGAGCCTCCAACAAATTCAGGCCTGTCTCTTGGTCTATGAGACCTTTCTGCATGGCGCCAAAAACAGGAAGGACTTCCATAGTGCCAAGGTCTAGCACTCCTGAGATAATCTCGATTCCCTAAAGAGGAAGAAGGAGAGGGGGAGAAAATTAACTCAGAACTGGAGACGCCATAAGAAAGAGAAGTCAAGTTTTTATGCACCCCAAAATCCAAGGATGTCTCAGACTTCTAAATCAAGTCTGTGCTAGAGAGCAGATCCCCAAAAGGGAATAAAGGAATTCACTGAATGTTTAACAACATGGAGCAAAATTAGTGCTAGTGAAGATTTGGCCTTGCAATGGCGTCTTTGGAGCTCAATCTAGCCAGCCACGTATGGCATCACTGAGACATTTCGGACACCCATCAAGAGCAGCAAAGCAGCAAAGGCAACAAAAATAACCAAGCAGCCGCACTGTTCCACATAAAGATCAATGGATAAAGGGGGGGGGGGAGAGAGAGAGAGAGAAACACCAGGAGCGACTGACATGCACTCTCCACAGTGCCAATAAACATGACAGACTGCACAAATACCAACAATACAGATTGCCCATATGGAGGAAAGGAAGAAGGATGGGAAGATGCACACCTCCTGCCAACTATGCATTTCACCAGCTCCTCATGAACTTGGTTATTACAGCACCCAGAGACATGCACAACAACCATGAGTCAGCAGGCAAGTGGAAGTCAAGACCATGCAGCCGTTCCATCAACCTGTTTCTACCAACCACACAACAGCCACTCTTGGGGGTACTCCACAATTCGTCCTTGACCACATTGTTTCAGAAGGCTGCCCGGTCTTCTAAAATGCAAAAATCTAAAGTAGAACAAAACCGCACTGGTGACTCAGGGGCTCCTAACAACATTATGGCTGGCTGTGCATCTACACAACACATAGGAACTGGTTGTCATCTGTGTTAACTTCTCAGGAACTAAATCCATTCAGAACAGGACCCAACAGAGCCTCAGATCTGCTCAGAGTTTTGTCTCTAGCAGCAATTAACAGGAATTTATACTTACTTTAGCACTTTTATCACTAAACTGGGAAGTACAGCCAGAGAAAGAAGGGAACATGAACACATGAAGCTGCCTTATACTGAATCAGACCAATGGTCCATCAAAGTCAGTACTGTCTATTCAGACTGGAGTGGCTCTCCAAGTTCTCAGGCTGAGGTTTTTCATATCACCTACTACCTAATCCTTAACTGGAGAAGCCTCAGATCTTCTACATGACAAACAGAGGCTCTACCACTGAACTACAGCCTCTCCACTGAACCAGACCCTTGGTCCATCAAAGCCAATACTATCTACTCAGATTGGCAGCAGCTCTCCGGGGTCTCAGGCAGAAGTCCTTCACATCACTGACTACCTGATCCTTTCCAAACTGGGGATGGTAGGAATTGAATCCAGGACCTTCTGCAAACAAGGAATATGGCTCTACCACTGAGCCAAAGCCCCTTCCAGACATATTGGAGAACCTGTGGTAGCACCGCTCTCTGGGCAGTTCTCAGACTGCATTGCCTTGTATTGGCCCCACATTTAGGGAACCGGTTCAGATGGCTCACTGGCTGTAGGATATGGATCTCTGAAAGAGCATGCAGACAAACTGGCTCCTTAGACTAGCAGGGGGTAGAGTTCACAGGTTTCATGTGAAGCCCAGAACAAACTATGCTCTTTCTAGCTACAGGGCTGCACAGGAGATCCTTTCCCCAATTCCTTAGCCCAGGTGGGCTTGGCTGGAGATCAACCGGAAAACCCTTCCCAACTTCCTAATGCCAGAGTCAGGAGTCTGCACACATGCACATTCAGATATTAAAAACAAGCACGAAAGAGGGAAAAGGAGGACAGGAGTCATAAAAGGCGGTTTACTTACCAGGATGGTGGGGTTTGCCGTGAGCAGTGAAAGACAGAGCCTTTATGGAGCAGCTCAGCCGAATGGCACACACAGAGTAAAAGCTTGGGGTTAGCTTCTGGCATGCGACTGTTTTGTTTGGCACAAAAATGTGAGAAGAATACCCACCTCGTCCCGTCCCGTCCCCCCCCCACACACAGCTTCTTCCTCTTTTCAATGTATGAAGATTCTTTTATTTTTTTTGTGTGACCTCCAGAATTGTTAGTGAACACCACAACATTTTGTAAGTGAGGACGCCCATTCATCTGAATGGTAACTCAACAGGGAACGTGAAACCATACAGGGACACATCATGCTCAATGCAGTGAGTTCTGCCATTTGTTGGAAGGACAGAAGGGTTGGGTGGTTTCTTAGCCTCTGTCCATTTGCCTTAAATTGAACAACCACTTTCAACTAAGAGTTGCTTCTATTTTCCACGAGCAAAAGAGTGTTAGAAGATCTCCCCCAAGGCTCTCTGTGACAATGAAGCACCAAAACTGACAAACTGTTCCATTCAACTGAGAAAGTCTCTAATGAGCCCTCTTAGACATGCATCCCTTTTCAGCCACCCCCCACATTGCAATATTGTTCCTCTGTTTACAGCACTGCTGTTTCACATGGGAACTCTCCCATACCGGGTAACCTGAATCAAAGCGTTCTGGTTTCTAATACAATACAAGAGGGAAAGAACTGTGAACCAAATGAGACCCTTTGGTCTTCCTGCAGCTAGAAGTACTGGAGGAGGCATCCAAATAAAGTTCAGAAATGGTGTTAACCTGGTCAAGTTGGTCTGCTGGTGCTTCAAAACACAGAGGAGCTAGCAAGCATTATAAACACTTCCACACAGAGATAAAGTTATCAGTGGGACACATGTATATCACACTTACATACATAGAATATACAAAGATATTCACATAGGACTCCAGAAGAGCAACAAACCAACAACAGGTAGGATGGATGTTCAAAGACTTTTTGCCCAGTGCAGGGGGGGGGGGTACAAAACTGAGGTCAAGAGGAGGGAAAGAAAGGTCTGGTGTTTGTGGCCAGTGAAGGATTTATGATGGTAGAGAACTGCAGGGTAGTCTTCCCTCTGGGTATGCTGAGGTGATAAGTCCCTTTCCCAGTATTCACTTCTGGCCAGGAACATAAAATATTTGCCAGACACATCCTTAGTTACCGTCACTGGACGTCTTGTTCATCACATAACATTTTCCCTTCATTTGACATTAAATCACCTTTTGTTCTTTTGCCACCTGCCAGCCATTGCTCAATCTTTCATGGCTAAAGTGGCCTTCTTTCTCTTGCTACCCCTGCTTGTAATCTAGTTCTAAAGAATCTCTGCAAGACTCCTGTAATCTTTGACTGGAAATCCATGCTTAAAACTGTTCTCTTTTATTTAGCTGTGCTAAGAAGACAGGAATGAATGAATAAATGAATGAATGAATGATGGAGGAAGGCAAACTTGAAGCTCTCCAGCTCTAGATAACAATGGGAAGCATACCCAACTTGGGGAAACCAGGCTGAATGGTGAAAGCCCTTCCTTGAGGACAGCATGGCTTCCTTCCAGAGCCAAGAGGCTAGAAAGTCTTGGCAAGCAACAGATCCTGTCAAGAAAACTTGCACTCATCAAACTTCTCCTTGGCAACTAATGTTGTTACAGGTGCCTTATGACGGTGAGGAGTTTAGTAACCTTGCTCTGCCACCTTTCAAGCATCAACATGTTTATAACATGCTCTCCCTGCTTGGCCTTGAGAAATCAACTTGTCAACAGGGTTCAGAATGCAAGAAAGGGGATGGAGTGAAATGATGGTTACTTGCATGGACTTATCAAACACCAGCAGGCTGTGGAAAACAATGGCCTATGCACCAAGTACAAGTTTGTTCCCTCACAGCTGGGAGAAAAATATTCCAGATGTGGGAGATCCTGGCATGGAGAGAAGAGGGATACCTTATGTGCCGTCTCCTGGGCCATGTGGCTGTGAAGTTGCTGGAGCTGCTCTGTGGAGTCACTGCATAGCTGGTCATACGTCTCCTTCAGGGCATTCAGCTGAGTCACAATTTGCTCCTTCTCCTGGCCAGAAAGCCTGCAGAATAGGATGGAGAACATTTCTTGATATAAGCTGAAAGATCTGTAGCCACAGAAGCAGCCTATTGAGATCCTGGATTGTAACAATATTTGTGCCGAGTGGCTCCCATTCTTGTACATTTCATTGGAAAAGTTCAGATTTCCCAGCCTGTGGGATATGGCCCGGTGATGGTTAGGTGGTCACAGGATATTGTGGAGGGGAGCAGCCACATTGGTTCCCACCAGTGTTCCCTCTAAGCTGAGTTAATGTGAGCTAGCTCAGGTTTTTAGCCTCTGGCTCACACATTTTTGTCTTAGCTCAGGAAGGATGGCTCCAGAGCAGTGTTCCCTCTAAGCTGAGTGAGTGTGAGCTAGCTCACAGTTTTTTAGCCTTCAGCTCACACATTTTTGTCTTTGCTTAGGAAGGATGGCTCCAGTATTTTATTTATTTATTGTTTATATTTATATCCCGCCTTTCCAAATATCTGGAGATGCCGGGGACTGAACCTGGGGCTCAGCTTTAATGGCAGTAGCTCACAAAGTAGAATGTTTGCTCACAAGACTGCACAGCTTAGAGGGAACACTGGTTCTCACCAGATTAAACCCAGGGTCTTTTGGGTCTAGAGCCTGAAGCCTTTGCCAGCTATTATATCTCAAAACAACTTGCTCACAGGCATCATTCTATTCCATTATTGTTCTAGTCCTTCTGTGTACTGTAGAGGTTCATTGATGCATTCTGCCTATATTATTTGATGTAAGTTCTGATGTTGATACATTGTACAATTAGTGAGATATTGGATGTAATGTGATTTTCCCCGTCTGTGCTATTTTCATTACATTTTTAATTTTTATTTGTTGGGATTTATTTAATATTTCTCTACTTTCACTGTGTCTCCCTTCATATTCGAGTACTTCTTTTGTTGGCCTCTCCCAGCCACCCCGAAAGACTTAGCAATTGCTGAACACTGATATTCATCTTCTTCTGCATTCCAGAAGACATTCCAGGCCCTAGATTAGAGGATCTGCCTTCTACTGAGCTAGACAAGACAGGCTCACCTAGTGGAAGCCTGCGGACTCTGAGTGGCAGTAGTTGTCCAAGACAGATGTCTTTCCCAGTCCAACTACGCAAGAAACTTTACAAAAGTTTCTAATTTTTATAGTCAACATATGTATTTTAGTTTTTTTTTAAGTTAATTATATCATCCTTCTATTATGATACTTCCATGACCTGAATTGTGTTTGTATGTATACTGTAGTTTACTGAGTGTTTCTATTGAGTGACCAGCCTGAGAAAGTTTAACAAGCTGTTGTGCTTTATGGACTATACTCTTGACAATAAAGTTTACCAAAGGCCTTGACAAGACTAGCCAGCTCCAGTCAGATGCTGGAAGCTAAGCAAGGTTGGCTCTTCTTATTTCTTGGATGGCAGACCACTAAGAAGTCCAGGGTTGCTATACAGAGGCAGACAATGGCAAACCACCTCTGTTCATCTCCTGCCTTGAAACCCTACAGGGTTACTATAAGGCAACTGCAACTTAATCACCAAAAAACCCCAACAAACCACTTTACCAAAGATTCCATGAATTGAAACTTGGACTTCCTAAATCCAAGGCATGTGCTCTACCAGTGACCCAAGGCATGTGCTCTACCTAACCCTTCCACTGACTGGCTGCAAAGGCAGCCATCCCTACCCCTCTCGGGTCACGGTCAAACATCCTCTCAGAAACAACATGAACTCCCCTGAGTTCAACAGGATCCATCTTCCCTTTTCAGACTTTTGTCTGAACCCTAGCTCTACAGGTTCCAAGCTTCCTTTTCTTAGAACAACCGTGAGCCTGAAAAGTGTGAAGCAATCTGGAATTGAAGAGATGGGGGGTGGGCGGTTAAAAAGCAAAGACTTGCAACAAGGAATTCTGTACCATGCTGTACAACCACATTCTTCCTAATCTGCACAGCTGCCTCCCAAACTCACTTGTGGCCATGCTTTGCAAGGAAGATCTGGGTAGTTTTGACAGCTTCTGAGACCTCCTCCTTCTTTGCAGCCAGTTCCTCACTTAGAACCTGTTAAGGAACAAAAAAGAGCCAACCAGTCAGAAAGGCAAGGAAGAAAATACACTGCTGAGGCACTGGAAGAACCTCAAAGGAGGAAGACGTCATCAGATCTGGAATGCAAGCCAACTCCTGATGAATTACGGGGATGGCCAGAATAAATCTTGTAGGGTTTATCTTGTGTTGACAAAAGGGTACAAGGAAATGCCCCCTGCCTTTCCAATACATACCTGCTGCTCCAAAATGGACTTCTCAATATCTCCTAGTTCTTTGCTGTTGGGGGTGATGCTTTTGAACTGTGCACATTGCTTGAAACTTGTGATCCATCCCAGGAGTTCTTTCACTTTATCCACGTGCTCCTGCTTTTCCTCCTCTACCACTTTCTGGGGGGAGGAAAGAAAATGAAAAAGACACGGCATATATTCATATAAATATACAAATGAGTCTTTTCACATACATGGCATAACCCACCCTCCCCAGGCTCCACTCCCAAAATCTGCAGGTATTTCCCAACCCAGAGCTGGAAACCCAATCCAGGAAAAAAAATCTGCTTCCTGGCCACAACTGATTTACAAGACAGTGATCACAGAATTGGTTTTTTTTAAAATCATATCCTTACTTCTTCCTCTTCCAGGCGCCGGAGAGCATCACTGATGTACTTTACATGCTGTGTCGTCAAGGTGACCAGGGCTGTATAGCGTGTCCGTAAATCCATAAACTAGGAGAATGGTGGGGGAGGGGGGGAGAGAAAGAACCACAAGGAAAGGGGCCTGTTAATGCTGGCAATGGAACCCCCTCCACACACACATTTTTCTCTTAAACACAGAACTTCTCAGTCTCCACTCCCTGCCCAAATTGATGGACATTTAGACAGTGTGACAATCTTGGGAAAACCCTACAAGGAAAAAAACACAGCAAAGAAGACAGAAGGACTGAAGGAGGGAAGGTCTGGGAAAGGACTCCAAATACATCCCTGAGCTCTCAAGAAATGAGGCTCTTTCTGTCTGTCCCAGGGCCAATGCGAACACATCCTAAGTTCCAAACAGCAAGTAAACATGGACAACTTGAGCTGTTTGCCTCAGAATGCAAAAACCACATCTTTTTACTGCTCCTCAAAAGCAAACAGTGTCCTAGATGAGATTGTCCAGCCTTAACCATCCAGTTCTTCAGGCAGGACAAAAAACCTCTGAGGGAAAAGAAAAGAAGGGGACCTCTTCCCTGGTGCATGGAACACAAAGGCGTGGGAAGAGGGAGGCTGACCATAACTCAACGACCAGCAACCAGTCAGTAGGGCTTCAACCTTTAATTGGTTTGCATCAGCAGATTAGTTAGATCAAGATTTTGGGCTGAGCCAGTCTTAAACAGGCAGAGCTGCACATAACAGGCCTGCTCAATCAACTTCAAAAAGTTGTTTGGGGACTGGCCAGCACCTGTTACATACAACGAAAAGGAAAGTGCCTCCTAATGTAAGCAGAAGTGTCTGTTTGCTTGATAGCAAGTTCTCATCATTCTTTTCAGCCTCCGGTTCACTAGTGAGAAAGGCATCCCTGTACAAAGGAAGTCCAGAGAATAGTCTGAAGTTTATGATGCAGTTCTGCTGCTGAAGCCAAGCAGGTCTGGCCATGACTTGAATGAAGGCCATCTAGAATGCTACACAAACTGCTCTGAGCTCCCCCAGGGAAGAGAGGGAGGCATGTAACAAACAAACAAAACCCCTCCCTATACGATTAAAAACCCACAACCACATTACTAGACTTTCCCATCAGGGAGTGAAGTAAAGAGTGGCCTTGGGGTTCTCCACAGTGCAAACTTCTTCCAGAAACTCAAAGGTCATTTTTCATAACAGTTCTAGATTCCTCATGGAGAAAAGAGGCCATTCCAATCTCTCTCTCTCTCTCTCTTTTTTATTTGGTCTCATCCAAAAGATCCACACACACAGTGAACTGCATGGTGCTCTTTATTTACCTTGCAGGCAGCTGAGCTGGGTTGACCCCTGTAGGGATTTGAACCAGCAGTTCCAAGAAGTCTACGTATTTCAAACCCCTGATGCTTAGAGTTTAGAGCCTCTGTGGCTGATGGAAAAGACAGCGAGGGAGGAAACTTTTACACACTGGTCCAGCAGCAAGCATAAGTGCATGTCTAAAGAGAGGCAGCTTGTCTGTCTAAAGAACTGAATAATACCCCCCCCTCTTGCCTCCCCCACCCCACTCAGCTCCATATGCCAAAAAGGCAAGGGCTGGCAGGGGCCTTCTCACCTCCTGTGTGATAGCATCCGAGGAGGAAAGCACACGCCGGCGTTTCACAGGAGACTTCTGCTGCGACTCTACAAAAGCACGGTACGTCATAAGCTGTAGTTCATAGTCCTGGGAATACAGAGGTGACAAAAAATATTCAGTTCCATAGGTTGGGAATTGGAAATTCCATGTTTCAGTAACTTGTCATGAAAGGGAAAAAAATGGAAATGAAATAAAAAATGCAATCAGTGCACACACCTGCAGTCTCAAAAAAAAAAAAGGCAATTTGAGCAGTTCTGCCCATACCTGGAAGGTTTTGCCACAGGTGGCTTGCCTGCAAAGAGCCTCCATCTAAATTCTTTTTGAGGCAGCCATTTACCTAACCAACACTGTTTATAAGGTGGCAATGTGAGACATATCCACAATATTGTAGCAGGTACATTGGTGCTGGATCCTTCCTTTTAATATTTTTCAAGTCATAATAAAGGGTGATACTGGAATAAGACTTGCAAGTTAGGGAGAAAAATGTATCACCACATTCCTTGTGGTGTAATAATCTTGAAGCTTCCATGAGCTGTAAATTATCTGTAGCCCCCAAGGAAGTTTTTGGTAACAATTCATAAGTCATCTACCATAATTTTTTTTCTGATCTAGCATCCATTAAAACCTTCACCAATGATTACCAATAATAACTCTCTCTTTATTCCTCCTGACAACAGCCACGCTTAATTGTTTGCCACATTTGATGCTGAATCCTGACTAGCCAGTTTCATTTTTCTCCATGTCTCTCATCACCTTTTATGCAGGTATCTTGTAGTATATCTACCGCTTCTCTTTGCAAGCCATACGGCATTTTTTTGTCTTTTACTGGGAGAGTTCAACCCTTTAACACTGAATTAGAACACTTTCACATAGTCCGTTATCACAATAGGACAAAACATTCACAAGTAAAAAATACAAAAAAAGAAGAGCAAGTCTACTCTGAAATGCCTGTCTTTTGAGCAACATGTCCAGATGCAAAGCACTGAAATTCAGTCTCTTTTGACCATTCACCGTAAGCTTCTTTCCTCTCCACACGGTTTTAAAATCTTCCTCCTTTACCTTTAACCAGTGTCAACATCTTTTGCAGCACAACTATTTTTGCTTAGAGAGAGTCAGGATTGTTTTGGAGCTGACTTCAGGTACCAACCCCTTCCTCTGAACTACTTGTCCTGTCTCCCCGACTCCCCAGAGTTTCACTGTGCCAGATGTGCTACACCAGACACATTCTATAACTACAGGACACTGACTTACCTTGACAGCAGCTGAGTATTGCTGAGAGAATTTCTGACACTGGTCCAGTTTGGCTTGATTTCCCTCTATTTCAGCAAACAGGGCCTTCAATTCAAAATAACAGCACCATCAAAAACCAGAATTACAGAAGGGACATTCCAGTCATTGGCCTCATCAGTTAATTCCTTCCCATCATGTAACAGCTCCCACACAAATACTGACTGATTTCCCACAAGCAGCTGCACCGCCCTCACTCTTCCCTTTCCCCTGATTGTATTCGTCAATTTCCCACTACTTGCTGCACGGCCACATTTTGACCCGCAGCATCCCCCGATTTCCCCCACGTCCTCTAGATCCCTGTTTTTTGAGATCGAGAAGATGCAGGGAAAATTGGGGGATGCTGCAGGTCAAAATGTGGCCGCGCAGCAAGTAGTAGGAAATTGACTAATACAATTAAGGGGAGGGAAGAGCGAGGGCAGTGCAGCTGCTTGTGGGAAATCAGTCACTGTGTTGTTGCCAACAAGAACATTATTACAATTCTTGCTCAATTCCAGAGAAAGAGAAGTCCTTCCTTCTGAACACTTTTGGTCTTAAGAACCTAAGTGGGATCCTGTTGAACATCACTACAAAAAGTCATCTAGGGCAGCAGCATGTTTCCAAGGGAAGGGAATCCCCACATGCAGGGCATGAAGGCAACACCCTCCCATGGTCTCGGTCTCTGGCATCTAGTATTCAAAAGTACTTCTCAACATGCAGGTACCATTTAGTCATTGTGGCCAATGTCTAACCTGTTTCTAAAAGCCACCTGAGCCAGTGATCACCACTTCATCTGGTGGCAGCAAATTTCACCAACTTAATTATGCAGGATGTGTGGAAATACTACCTTTTGTCTGCCCTCTGTCTACCTTCCAACAACTTCACTGGCTGACTTACAGGGGACAGATAGGTTTCTCTCTCCTCCCAAAACATGTTCATGTTCCCTTTCTCTAAACCCAAACACCCAAAATGCATCATCTAATGAGGAAGGTCCTCCAACCCCCTATGATTTTTGTTGCACTTCTTGGAAGTTTTCTACTCAGGCATCTCTCTTTTCTTAAAGTGGAGCAGATGGAACTGTACATGGTATTTCAATTTTTTTCTGCCCTGGCTCCAACCTGGTGGAACTCTCTGCCAAACAACATCCATGCCCTGAGGGACCTAATGCAGTTCCACAGGGTCTGTAAGGCAGAGATGTTCCACCAGGCGTAGGGTTGAGGACAGCGACAGTTCCATCTGTCTGGCCTTCCCCCCATGAGGCAGTGGCACAACTGGTAGTTCCTAGCATCATTTATTAGGCTGACTGTTGTGTTTTACCGTGTTGTAATTGTTTTAATTACGTATTTATTATATGAATGTATTCCACTGTTGTACACCGCCCCAAGCCCTGTCCTTACAGGGGGAGGGCAGTTTAAAAATCATATTTAATAAATAAATAAATAATGTAGCTGTGCCATGATGATGATGATGGTGGTGGTGGTGGATGATGTGCCATCAAGTCACAACCAACCCAGGAAGCCAAACCATGGGGTTTTCGAGGCAAGAGATGAGCAGAGGTGGTTTGCCATTGCCTTCCAGTGCATAGCGACTCTAGTCTTCTTTGATGGTCTCCCATCCAAGTACGGACCATGGCTGAGCCTGCTTAGCTTCTAAGCTCTGATGAGATTGGGTTATTCAGGGTTATTCAGGCTGTGCCATAAATTTCTATAAAGGCATACAGACATGTTTCTCTGGTGTGCCCTAACTCCTTGGGACTTGCCCAGAAGTTCCAACAGGGATTAAGGGAAATTGGGTAATAACATACAAAGTTTCTATGTCTTTCCAAGCCCAACACTTTTATGTCTCAGAAATGTTGTCAACTGGAAGTTGTGCGATGCTTTCAGCAACTATTTGCACATCAGATTTGGAGACGCTTCAGCAAATCTTTTTGTCATGATGGAATAACTCCAGCAAATTTTGTTCTACGATTACTATTCCAGTAATTTAAAAAGCCTAACCCAGTGTTACACCCCCTTCCTTGAGGTGCCTCTTTGCATCCCTATGTCAAGCCTACCATCTGTTGGCTCAGCTGCTCAGAGAGGACCCTGCTGTCTTCTGCTTGACCAGGCTTCATCCGTTCTTGCTGGGCTGTGGTCTCCTCAATCCACTGAATGAGTGCCCCATGACAGCTCCGGTAAGTGCTCAGCACTTCCTCAATGCTCTCCAGCTCTAATTGGCTGTCAAAAGATGCAAGAGAATAAAAAAGGGGGCAGAGGAGTGGGATTAGACGAGCTCTGAATTTTAAGCTCTTTCATCAGAGCAGTTGTATGAACTGCATCTATAACCACAAGCTAGGAATGGTGGGATTTTGTGATGTTCAACAATGAGAACATCATCCCGTTTCAGAGAACCCAATCCAGAGCCTTCGGAGCCACCCTGAGCCTTCAGGGTAGGGCGGGATACAAATCTAAAGATAAATAAATAATAAAATAAAAATTCATTTATCACAATCTTAGCTTCAGCCACTGACTCCTGCAAAAGCAGGGGTGAGCAAAGGGCTCTTTAATCCACTCCTCCCCAGTATGACCAACAACAGAAGCTTTGGCAGCCATTCATTCCCCTGCATGAGCTTTTCCCAAGCTTCTATTGCTATACGTGAGGAGCGGGTTAAAGAGCCCTTTGCCCATGCTGGAGAAGTCAGCAGAAGGGCAACAAGGAAATGCTTAAGACTGGGGAAGGGATGAGAAGTTCCCTGAGACTGGACTGAGATCCCAGGCAGACTCTTGTCACTAGGAAGGCTTGCAATTAAAAAAAAATTGCCGTGAAGTCACAGCTGACTTATGGTGATCCCATCACCACAGCATAGTTATCAAGCAAGAGATGGTCAGAGGTGGTTTTTGCCTGCCTCTGCCTAGCAACTCTGGACTTACTTGGTGGTCTCCCATCCAAGTACTAACCAGAGCTGCCCCTACTTAGCTTCAGAGATCTGATGAGATCAGGCTAGCCTGGGCCATCCAGGACAGGTGACTAGAAAGGCTTGCAATGGCATGCTGCTTTAAAAGCTTGCAAATTGCAAACAACACCTGGTAAGAAAGAGGGGAATGTTCACAGGAAGAAAGATGACAACCTGCCCAGGGACATCAAGGAAGAGTATCAACAGGACCACAAAGATTTCCTGCACCTTCTCTTATCTCAATCACTTTCTTAAGGCAGCTATATTTTATTTTATTTATTAGTGTTGATTAGTGCATAGATTTTTTTAAAAAAAATATCATAGACTGTTATACATTTCCATGAACATTCTCTCTCCTGCTCCTTCCTTCTTTTCTTTTTTCCTATTTCTTTGCTAGGAACATCTTGTTTTTTTCCAGCTATTGACCAATGAAAAGACAGATTGGAAGATCCTGGAGTCATGTCGTAACTCCTTCTGGCCTAGAGCTGGCTGGAGAGCCCCATCAGAAGCGGCAGCTTCTACCCTCTGTGAGCCAATGCAAGGGAATTATACGAGAGTCATTTTCTCAGCAAGGGGACAAAGCAAAGGGACTTTGAAGGTGCTAACGTGAGCAGATTACCGCTATTGCTGTCTGGATATGCAGGAAGATTTCAGTACTCTCCTTCCTAGATTTAAGGTGGACAAAATTGATCATGCAGAAGCTATCAAGGAGGCAGCTATCAAGAGGTGGCAACCCTCACCGAGTCTCAAGCTGTGTGCTGGCCCTCTGCCAACGATCCCACAGCTGTGCGCCTTTCTCCTGGTAGCGTTCCACATCAGGGCTGCGCTCCTGCTTCATAGAGAACAGTTGATTGGCCACCACTTTGGCTCTCGCCAGGTCATCTTCCAACATCGCAAAGACTGTGTTCTTCTCATTCATTTCACTGATCCATTGCTTTAACACAGAAAAAGAAAGAAAACATCTCAGTTTAGACTACCTTATGGTCTGAAAACTGGACACATGGCTCATCACTAAGTCCTGCCCCAGCTGTCTGCTGAGCTGTGATGCTATGGTACGTTCACAAAGGTTCTAACTACCAAGCCAAAAGGTTTAGTGATAGAAAGTTGACACAGTACAACTCCTATAAGGGAAGCAAAAGGTCTCTTGGGCTTGGAACAGCTCACACAGAGTGAAGAAACAGGTGATGCTGTTTACTATTAGCAGGAAGCAGGTGTGTGTAGAGAGCAGGGAGACCAAAAAGGGGAGAAGAGGCCATGAACAGGGATTTCAGATAATTGCCCCCCCCCCGTCCAAAGCTCTGCCTGCAAGTCTCAAGTTTATTCATTACGTCGTAACATGTCATACTAAAACCTGCAATCTTTCCATCTTTTATTTATATATATAAAAATGCAAAAATCTTCCTTGCCCTTTGAGATGGCAGAGGCAAGAGATATTTGCAGAAACTGGCAATGCAAGGCTTCTCTTGCTTTCTGGTTCAGAGCAAATCACTCCACATGCTCCCCACTGCAGCAGCGCAAACTAGCTTGGCTGCCAAAGGAACCGGCGGCAGGCATGAAAAAGCAAAAGGGAATGAGGCCTGCCGGATCCAGCTGTTTCTGCTGCTGTTCACTCGGCAGCAAGAAGTGGCAGCTACCGGTGACAAAGAGGGATCTGGCGGGTTGGCAGTATCCGGTAGGTCAGCACAAGAGTACAAGCAAGCCTCAAATGATGTGACTCGGCTTCCAGGCCACCCACCTGTAAGGCAGCTCGGTGAGACCTTATGGTGGCCAGATCCAAAGGCACAGCCTCCTCTTGACTCAATTTGACCTCATACCCTTTGACCAGGGACTCAGCTCCTTGCGTGTTCCGAATGATGACATCCACAGTTTTTAACCTACCAGATGGAAAGGGTAATGTTCACTACAGAAACTACGGCAGATGTTCTCCATCCACAAGAGTTTGCCATTCGGGGCAGATTAGACAGAGAACATCAAAGTACCACTGCCATTCATTCCTCCCCTCTCTCAAGCACTAAGCATTTCTGCCAGCAATGCCATTTCTTTAATTTTACTGTACAGTAAAGGATTTCTGTACAGTAAAGAAAAAGTGACCCTACTGACAATTAAAGGAACAGCCACACAAAGTACATCAATGCGGATTAGCGTTATTCTGCTAATGCGTTTTTTCATAGAAACCATTGAACCAAGCCACAAATGGGGGGGACAACAAAGGAATAGTTACTAAATTGGCCTAAATGGTGCTGTATTGTAACTGCAAAGAGGGAAAGAAAATAAGATTCCTTTCAACTAAGGCAAGGACTCCATTATATGCCTGTGTCTTGCAAAGCGGAGAAGACCATCACAGCCGAAGATGCTTCCAAGATGGATACAGCTCCAGGCCTCTCAATCTCCCCCCCCCCTCCAAAACGCACAACATAAACCTCCTTAATTTGAACTCAACCAGATCCAGAGGCCTGCTAGAACGCAGCAGAAACCACTGCTAGCTCCAGAGGACACACACTCTATGGCCAGAGGGATTTTCTCTTGGAACGCTACAAATCTCATTGCAATTTTTTGTGAATGCCAAAATCTCACAACTGTTCATTCTCAAAACTCTGTATTTTACCATTCTCATTATCCCTCCATCCTCCTGATCTCAAATCATTCTCTTTCTTCTTGTATTGCATCATTCCCCCAAGGAGCTGAGGCACAGCTCACAGCCATCTTTTCCCTTCTCAGCCTCACAACCATTCTGCAAAGTGTATTGTGCTGACAGACAGTCTGGCCCAGGGTTTTAAACCTGGGCTTTTGTAGTCTAAAGTGGACACCTTGGGGTGCCAACCTCCAGGCAGGGCCTGGATATCTCCTGGAATTACAACTTCTCTCCAGAAGACAGAGACCAATTCCACTAAAGAAAATGGGTGCTTTGGAAGCAGGACTCAGGAGAGCCAGTTTGGTGCAATGGTTAAGTGTGTGGACTCTAATCTGGGAGAACCGGGTTTGATTCCCCACTCCTCCACTTGCACCTGCTGATGTGACCTTGGGTCAGTCACAAGCTCCGGCACATCTGTCCTTGAAAAAGAGCAGTTTGTGTCAGAGCTCTCTCAGCCCCACCCACCTCACAGGGTGTCTGTTGTGGGGAGGGGAAGGGAAAGGAGTTTGTAAGCCGCTCTGAGACTCCAAGTGAAGGGCGGGGTATAAATCCAATCTCTTCTTCTTCTCTTCTATGGCATTATACTTGCCAAATCCCACCCTCCCCAAGCACCATCCTCCCAAATCTCAAGGGATTTCCCAACCTGGAGCTGGCAACCCTATCGACGCCACCTCACATGGGCCCCTCTTTTGGTTTGAGAGCAAAAGAACCCACTTGTCCAGGTAGATGGATGAGAGCCCATAAACGTGGTCCATCTTTTCCACCAGCAGGTTAAGCTCAGAGCGAAGATGTGGGGCACTGGACCCTGTTGGAGATTTGTGCAGGAAAATGTTGCATCTCTCGGAAAGCTGTTCCACGTCAGCCTTCAAATGATGCAAATCCTCCTTCAATCGCTGTGGAGAGAATGAAAAAACAAATGGGAGTCTTGCTCCAACTTAGAAGACCAACAATATTTTATTTCAGCAGAAGCTTTTAGAAACCACAACCCCAATTCTTAAGATGCAGAAATACTCACCTCCTGCTCAGCGATACGGAAAGTGTTCTCCTGTAAAGCATCTCCATCTGTTCTGGTGCTGCTCGGGGTCCGGATGGTCCCCACCAGCCGCTGCTCACATTCCTCCAGGTGAATGTGGATGTTCTTCAGTTCAGAGAGGTACGTCCGAGCAGCGGTCTCATCTTTGTCCTCTGTTCCCAAAAAAATCAGACAAAAAAAAAAAATGGAATCTAGACCCACAGAGGTCTGACATACGACTTCTCAGCGACTGCTGTTTTGCTAGCTGAGGGACAGAGCACTGGCTTCAACCCTCACATCCAACACATGAAGCTGCCTTGTAGTGAATCAGCCCATTGGTCCACCAAGGTCAGTATTGCCTACTCAAACTGGCAGCAGCTCTCCAGGTTCTCAGGTGGAGGTCTTTCACGTCATCTACAGTATGCGCCTTTTAACTGGAGATACTGAGGATTGAACTTGGGACTTTTCTGCATGCAAAGCAGAGGCTCTTCCCACTGAGCCACAACCCCTCCTAGGTTTGCCAGCCCCCTGATCAGAGTGGGGGTTTCCCTGTTTTTGCAGGCTCCTTCCCACCCACAAATGCCCCCCAACATGGCATGATGACATCACCTGGAAAAACAGGTTGCTTACCTGTAACTGATGATCTTCGAGTGGTCATCTGTGCATCACACCCATAGTGTGCCTGCGCCGACCCTGATCGATATTGTAGAAAGCGAAAGGGATTTTCGCGCCTGCTCCCCCATCACGTGCTGGACTCAGTACACATGACTAGGGGAGGGGCACCACCATTCCGCCAGTTCTCTTCTGACCGCTGCCCTCAGTCACAAAGTAAAAGGAAAGAACCGAAAGCAGAGGGGAAGGAGGGCGGGTGGTGTGAATGCACAGGTGACCACTCGAAGATCATCAATTACAGGTAAGCAACCTGTTTATCTTCTTCGTGGTCTCTGTGCATCACACCCTGGGAGACTAGAAAGCAATAGCCACCTACCTGGAGGAGGATGCTGAAGGTCCTAGACATGCACCGCCTGCAACACAGCCCGTCCCACCATTATATGCTGATGAAGACGAACGTCTAGGGCATAGTGCTTCACAAACATGTGAGGAGTAGCCCGGGTTGCCACATTGCAGATGTCACCAAGTGATGCACCCCACAGGAAGGCTGTGGATGTCACAATTGCCCGGGTGGAATGTGCTCGTAGCGGACCCGGGAGCGGCTTCTTAGCAAGCAGATAGCCAAGTTTGATTGTCTCCACGATCCATTTGGATAGACGCTGAGAGGATAACTTCTTCCCCTGTGAAGGTAACGTATGAGAGACGAACAGAGCTGGGGTCTTTCTGAAAGGCCGCATTCTGTCCACGTAGAAGAGCAAAGCCCTCTTGATATCTAGGGAGTAAAGACGACATTCCTCATCGCTCTCAGGCATTGGGAAGAACACAGGGAGAACAATGTCCGCTCGGAGTCGGAACTCCGAAACTACCTTGGGCAGAAAGGAGACATCTGGGGCCAAGGTAACACCATCATTATGAAACATCAGGTACGGAGAGTCACACCTGCGCTGACAATTCACTCACCCACCTGGCCGAGGTAATCGCTACCAGGAAGGCAGTCTTTCAGGAGAGGAATTGTAAGTTACAGGTAGCCATGAGCTCAAAGGGTCTGCCCATCAACTTAGTAAGTACCAGGGGAAGAGTCCAAGCTGGCAAAGGACCACAGGACTGGGGGAACAAGTGCCTGAGCCCTTTCAAGAACTGCTTGGTCCTTGGGTGTGAGAAGACAGAATGTCCATCCACCTCAGGGTGATTAGCTGAGATGGCTACCAAGTACACCCGCAACAAAGAAAAACTGAGGCCCAAATCCAAACGTGATAACAAAAACCCAAACACTATAACTAGATCAGTGGGGGGAGGGGGTAGCCCCAACAGACGTAGGTAAGACAGGAAGGTCTTCCACTTCCCAGTGTAAGAAGCCCTAGTAGAAGGCTTATGACAATTAGAGAGCACAAAGTCTATTCGGTCTCTCAGTGCTGCCAAAGAATCCTCCATGCCGTCATTTTCAGATGTGGCATGTTGTGATTCAGCACCTGCCTGTCCTGTGCCAGAAGGAGATCCGGAGTCGGTGGAAAATGGAGGAAGGAGCCCTTGGAGATGTGCAGGAGAGTGGGGAACCAGTGCTGTCTGGGCCACCATGGGGTTATGAGGATGCAACACGGTCTTTCCCATAACACTTTGGCTACTACCTTGGTGAGTAGGGGAAAAGGCGGGGAAAGGAACAGGTATCTTTGAGTCCACGGATAAAGGAGACCATCCCCGAGAGAGAGCAGATCTCCTCCTGCTCTGAAGCAAAACAGGCGACACTTCTTGTTTTTCATGCGTCGCAAATGCATCAACATCTGGATGGCCCCACTTCTGAAAAATCGGGGATAGATATGACCAATTGATCTCCCACTCATGCCATGACGCACCTCCTCTGCTCAGGAAGTCCACCTGCACATTGAGGGTTCCTGGTAGATGGGCCGCTACTAGAAACGTGCCCCATGACTGGCACTCATTCCAAATTTCCGTGGCTAGCCGACAGAGGCTCCTGGACACTGTCCCACCCTGACGGTTGAGATAACAGAGTGCCGTGGTGTCGTCGGTGAGAACCGCAACTACCTGGTGAGTCACTAGGTGGCGGAAGGATCTTAGCGCGTACTGAATGGCTAGTAACTCCAGAAAGTTGATGTGGTGTTGTGTCACTCGAGGGTCCCACTGCGCCCCCACACAGAGGCCTTGAAGATGCGCTTCCCAGCCCCAGAGAGATGCGTTCATGGTCAGAGTGACTACCAGGTCCAGACGGTGGAATGGAGCTCCCTCCAATAGATTCTGCCTGTCTTCCCACCAAAGGAGAGAGGTTAGGACGTGTCTCGGAAGAGTGAAGCATAGGGACTGAGGTTTGTTTTGGGGGTGGAATTTTTGAATAAACCAAAGCTGGGGTGGTCTCATTTGAAGTCTGGCAAAGACCAGGACCGACGTAGTTGCGGCCATGAGCCCTAACAAACGTTGTATCTGCTTCAGAAAAGCCATCCGTTGTTTTCTGAGGAGGCCAATGAGGGCGACAATGTCCTCCGCCCTTTTGGGTGGCAGGAAAGCCCTGCAGAGTATCGAGTCTAGGACTGTGTCAATGAATTGCACCCGAGTGGAGGGGGTGAGCATCGACTTCTTTAGATTTACCCACAATCCCAGGGTTGATAGGGTGTTGAAGGTTAAAGTAATGTGTTCGAGCAAGGTTGTCTCGGTCTCTGCAATCAACAACCAACCGTTGATGTACGGGAAAATTTGTATGCCCTGTAGACAAAGGTGAGCCACAATGACCACCATTACCTTGGTGAAAACGCGAGGCACAGTAGAGAACCTGAAGGGGAGGGCTTTGTACTGAAAGCGGTCATTGCCGACTGCAAAACAGAGGAACATCCAGTGGGACAGATGGATAGACACATGGAAATAGGTGTCCTGCAAGTCCAGGGTTACCATCCAGACTCCCCTCTCTAAAAGGGGAAGGATAGACTGTAGAGTTGTCATGCAAATTTTTTTGTAAACAATGTACTGGTTCAGGTTTCTGAGATCTGTGATAGGGCAGAGGCCTCCATCCTTCTTCGGAACAGTAAAGTAATGAGAATAGAAACCTAGGCGTTGTTGCAGCACTGGAACTGGTTCTATGGCATCCTTTGGATAGTCGGAAGTGCCAGTGTGTTGGGCCATCCTTTTAACAAAGTCCCCATAAGACTTAACATCCTCCAACGGAGAGATAGGAAGATCATCCTCCACCTTTTGGGGAGGGAACTGTTCAGGTTGAATGGGAACACCCTCATCACCAGAATGGGAACCCTCAGAGGAGCCAGACTGCTCTGAAGGGTCAGAGAATGGTGCCAAGCAAATCGGTGTCGATTGTATCGGTTCTGACTTGTCTTTGGAATGTGTTGGTATTGATGGTGCAGGTTTGCGCGGCTTGTTCATCGGTACTGAAAGTTGCGGTTTCGCGAACTCCAGTGTCAAAGAAACTTCTCGATACCGAGGCAGCCTGGATGAAGTAGACTGTCAGTCCCAATCTATGGGTGGTCGAGGAGGAAGCCAGGGCATACCACCAGGGAACGGGTACGCCCCATACAAGTATTGCCACTGGCATCGGTCCCAGGAGGGTGGTTGGAACTGTCCGGGTGATCGATCCCAATCATCAGAGTCCTGCTGGGGCGGGTGAGCCCTATCCACTCCCTGGTCCGAGTGCAGACTCTGAAAACTCGGAGACCAGGAGATTTGCGTCAGGACCATATCATCCTCAGACTCCGTGAGCCTGAGGAGTCAAGCGAAGTGGCTGCATCTGTATTCACCCCCGCCATCCGGCGTTGGGGTGTCAGAGTCTTGGTAGAAGAGCACTTCTTATGCTTCTTGTGCTTGACAGGCCTATCATCCTTGCCCACCCAGGTTTTTTTCGCAGGTGTATGGACTGAGGACTGCGAAGCCAGGATCGGGCGTTTCAGCACTGAGCAATCGGCATCGGGTGGGCTCGGTGTCAGAGAATGTTCAGGCATATCCCAATGTCTCCTGCGATGATGCCATAGGTGAAAGAGCTCATTCAATTAGTGCCACGCAAAGTCTAGCTGCCCGATTCTTTCTCGTTTGCTGGGAGAATTTGGCACAGTGGGCGCAGGAGTCAACTCGGTGCGATTCCCCAAGGCACAACAAACAAAGGGACTGTCCGTCTGGGGGGGCAATCTTACTGCCGCACTTCCAGCACCACCGAAAGAAACCACACCGTTTGGCCATAGGCCGGAAAAGAGGGAGGTAGAAAAATAGTCTGCCGAAGCAGACAGTCAAAGAAAGAAATTCCTAACTAACTAACTAGACTACAACTAAAAACTAGCTAACTACAAATTTTAGAAAGGGAAAGAAGGTGGTCGAAGCCAAAGTCTTTTTTAGCGACCGAGGAGTAGAAGGTCTACCAGCACGGCGGTCAGAAGAGACCTGGCGGGATGGTCGTGCCCCTCCCCTAGTCATGTGCACTGAGCCCAGCACCTGACGGGGGAGTGGGGGTGAAAATCCCTTTAGCTTTCTACAATACCGATCGGGGTCGGCGCAGGCGCACTATATCCCAAGGTGTGAGGCACAGAGACCACGAAGAAGATGCGATGTTATCAAGCCACCGACGCTCTAGGTTTTGGACAAAACTCTATGGTAAATTTGGGCTCAAAACCATACAGTTTTTCCCAAAACCTAGAACATAGACGTGTGACATTGGTGGCATGATGACATCATGCAGCTGAAGCTCCCAGGGAGGAGCGAAGATCCCCACACACACCAGCAGCAAGGTAAGACCTGGCCACCCTAACCCCACCCCATCTCTAGTGACAGGACCTCTGGCAGCAAAAGATGAGTAAGGCCTTTCTCTCTGCTGGAAACCCTGGAAAGGCGCTGCCTGTCAGAGCAGGAAGGACTGGGCCAGATGGACCAGTGACCGGATTCTGGCTAAGAGAGCTTTGTACCTTGCACAGTTTGGCATGACAGTCCACTGTCTTTCACTGGAGGGCATTTTTTAGCACTCTATGAAAAATCATAATAGCAATAAAGTAATATACTTAAAGAGGAACCCTCAGCAGCAGCACTCACATCACATAAGAGAATTGGGTTTGACTCCCTTGTCAGCACTGTATGGAGCTGGCAGCTCCTTGGGCATGGGGCCGTGCTCAGTGGGCCAGGGCACACACCAACTGTGGGAGTGTTGGTGGATGGGCCTGCTTTGGACAAGAGTCTGGGTCAGGGGTGGCCAGCATCTGTGCTCTCAGGGGGACACATATTGCTGCACAAACTAGACAGGCTGTAAAAAAAGCTAGGAAAAAACGGGAACAGAGCCAAATCAGTGGAAGGAAGTATAAACGCAATCGGCCCTGTCATGGCTGGCACCCCATCCTTTATTCCAGCTTTTTCCTTTGGCCTCCTCCTGGTTCTGCCTGCAAAGTGGCAACACAGTCCAGAACTGGCTTAAAATTCGATGCCATCTGGGGGATTGTTTTTAAGACTGTATTGAATGTTTTATATTGTATTTTATTTACTGTTGTACATTGCCCAGAGCCCTGTGAATGCAGGGACTGGGTGATTCACAAATTTAATAAAATCAATAAGGCCAAACTCAGACATTCATTCCTCTTGAGGGCAGAAGCCTTCCCTCAGGCTGCTTGGGATTTTGAAGGCTTCCGTGCTCTCAACAGCTGGTGTGGGAAAGAGGCCTTTGGTATGTTTATGCTTTGTTGAATGGGAATTATGAGTAACACATATGGACCACTCCAGCATTAGTGGCTCAGCTCTGCCTGCCTCACAGGTGCAGTCCCAGAAGGAAAAGAGGAACTCCACCACTTTAGCCCACCTGCCTCTATCAACCTGTCCAGTTCACAAGGAGCTCCATAACACAATTGGGGGGGGGGGGACGACACACACACACAACACAGTGGCAGCTTCTCTTCCCTATCCCCTCTCGGAAACAGCAAGCACACAGAGGCTTCTTCTTCCCAACCTGCTGCTGGCAACACAGGAGGACAGGAGGCCTCACAATTCCAAACGGCAGCAGATGAACATCATCCGAATCAGACCTGCTCCTCTGGGCTCCATAGCTGAAGCTCCAGTGTAGCTGGAAAATTAGATTCTAAACCCGAGAGACCAACAAGATTTTCAGGGCATAAGCTTTTGAGAGTCAAAGCTCACTTTGTCAGAGTCAACACCCAAAGCGTGGAACAGATTCACTTCCACTTTTAAAAGATCTTTTATCTTTTATCAAATCTTAATTGCAGGACCAACAGCAACACCAGGGACTGGTTCAAATTGATGTAGGGACCAGATTTAGCTTTCCCTAACTCAAAGAGAACTTCTCTCCCAGGGCCACCTCTCATTGTAATCTGGCTCCAATAGGCTCACCATTTTCCATTTACTGGAGAAGCTGCCTCTCTTTGCAAGCCTCCACTTCCTCTTCCAGGCGCAACCGGTCAGTCACAGAGAAGAGCTCTGAATCCCGGCTGTCCTCCAAGAAGTCTGTGTAGTGCACCTGCAGGTTCTTCATGGTTTGGTGACACTCTCCTGGGGGCAAGGCCCTGAGCTGGGGGAGGGGGGGACACACAGAGGCCTTGATCATTCCAATGCCATGTGACGATGCAGCAGTTTCAGAGATGCAGACCAGCACAACTGCACCACAGACAAAGATGGTGCAGAATTGGGGGGGGGGGGGGCCTGTTTCCGTAGAGCTCAAACCAACCATGCAAGCTTCACTACACTTGGTTAATTTTTCCTCCAAAAATGATTCTACAGTGTGACTGTTAAAAGTACAGATTGGCCAATATCTGCACACCCATATAGCCAATAGTCAATCAGAAGCCTTGCTACCTGGCTCTGCCCACTTCATAAAAAAAACTTGGCAGGCACCAGAAAAGCTGCTGGTGGGCACCATGGAGGCCATGGGCACCATGTTGGGAACCCCTGCTTTAGAAGAGCCAGATTCAACTCCAGTAGCACCTTAAAGATCAACCAAATATCCAGGGTATATGCGTTCGAGAGTCAACGCTCACTTCATCAGAAACATGCTTCACGTGATCTTATTATACATGGCTTTTCCACCACAAAGCCCAGATCCATGTAGGAAGCAGTTCCGAGGCATCTTTATTCACCAGAAATGGTGTTCAGTGGCTGGGATTAAGGGAACAGGAAAGGAGGCCCAGAAGAGTGCTAGTGAAAAGGCCTGCTGCATAATTACAGAACTGGGAGGGGACATTCTATACTGAGCAAATGTTTATGCAGCATTTTCTTTAGACTGTAAACTTCTTGGGACAGTAGCTTCTCTTTTTCATTATGCTGGAAAGTTTTGTACACACAGGTGGAGGTTATATGAACAATAATAAGGTATTATTATTATTATTATTATTATTATTATTATTATTATTATTAGGCAATGTGGAATTTGACTAGAAGAGGAAGGGGTGAAAGTAACTTGAATTGTTGCTGGTCCTATCTCTTTGGGGGGCTCAGAGCAGAAGATGGGAGGTAGACCTTCAATCACATCTTCTTGTGGTGCATTTCTGGTTTATCCTCCCCTCCACACACACACACCGCCAAGAAGCAAAATGCCCTCTTGGCTGCCTCCCTTCTACTTCAACCTTTAATGACTAAAACTCCCATTTTGCTTCCTATCCACCACCCTCTAACTGCCTGTTCATCTCTACCTAACAAGAAGACAAAGTGGAATGGGATTTTTAATTTATTTACACAAACTAAAATGACAGTTAGTACAAAAAAGGCCAGCAAACCATCAACTTTCAACCAACTAATAATATTTTTAACAGGATCTTTTTTTGTTTTGTTTTTAAAGCTACTTAAAAAGGTTCAACAGCACTGGTTATAAACAGGCAGCATTAAAATCTGTCCAACAAGCAATTTATGAAAGGCTAAGGAAGGAGAAAGATGGCTGTCAGGGGAAGTGGATTTCACAGCCTGGCAAAAGGATTCTCTCAGAGAGGCTTACAGCATTACTGTGATGGACAGGTCCAGTTCCACCTCTCTCAGAGAGCAACCAGTGAGAGCAGATGAAATGCTGATGAGGACAGTTAACAATCAGGAGGAAATTGAGTCTGGGAGTGAAGGAGGTTTAGTTGGAAGCTGACTAGAAAAAAAGATTATGATAGAGAAGACTGGAAGGATGAGGGGAGTTAGGGATCAAGAGTTCAAGTTTTGAGAAGCATAGTACCAATGTACATACATCATTCCAGCATTGTTTAAAGTTTTAAATAAAAGTTAACTCCCTTTAGTTCATCCCTGTTGACTGAAAGTGAATCGTCTCAGTAAACAAAACTACGGACACACAAATCAGTCAGGCCTCTACCTATATATCTAGCTATGTGGCGGCAGCTTGAAAGGGGAAGCAGTATTTATTTATTTTATTCACTTCACTTACACCCCACATTTTTCCCCATGGTTACACAAGGTGGCTTACATAATTTTCCTCTCTTTTATTTTATCCTCACAACAGCCCTGTGAGGTAGGTTAGGCTGAGAGTATGTGACTGGCCTAAGGTCACCCAGCAAGCTTCCACGGTAGAGTGGGGAGTCGAACCTGGTTCTCCCCAGATCCTAATCCAACACACTAGCCACTACACATGATGGCTCCAAGAGTGGTATTTTGTTCCCGACTCCAATAGCTCAGGGAAACATCTGGCTGAGGGGAGGTTGATAAGGAACTGGTCTGCCCTGTCTAGTGGTATCTTGGAGGAAGAGAGTGGGCACTTGATATTTAAAAGGGACAGGACTCTCATTAAAATAAACAGGGAGTCACTATTACCTTCTCTACATTCCAGCTCTGCACCAGAGAGATGACCTTCCGCAGATAGTTCCAGGAGACAAGGCTCTTCATGTTGATATGGAGCTGGTGCCAAAGGGCCATCACCTTCTGATATAACTGTTCCACTCTACAGAAGGAAGACAGAGCAAAACTGGGCCTTACCCAGGGAACTGGCACAATTTGGTAGGCATTCAACTCCTTGGGTATAATTCCTCAAGCACTTCTAATTTCAGGGGTCTTGCTCAGAATCTGCTCAAGATGGCTTGGCCTGGAGGGGCTGGGGAGGCACCTTCCTGCCAGTCCTGGAAGGCAATATGGACCTAGAAGGGTACATTGATCTGCCGGTTCATGGCAGTTCCTCACACCACAAAGAGTTCCAAAATGGTAAGTAGGTTTAAAAATAGAGAGAAAGAAAAGCAATGGTGTACCATTTTTAGAAGCAAGCCCCATCATCACTGGAAACCTTATAATGTTTAGTTGCCAGTGTAAGAAGGCAGCAGGGACAAAGCGAAGGATGCTGTGCATATCTCTGCACACATGGAGAACTGGGTACTTTAGAAGGAAAATAATAGTTCTTAGGGTTCAACACTGTCTTCATAAGTTTTTAGGAGGCACTGCAAGGCTGTTTTATTTAAGAGGGCTTTTAATAGGTGTGGTGTTTTGCCATGAAAATACTGTGTGTGTGTTTTATTTCTGTTTCAATGTGGAGTTTTAAAGGTATGTTGCTGTGATCTAAAACGTAGGCCTGTAAAGTAAGAAAGAGGGACCATATGGGTGAGTGAAGTGCGTTATAACTGGATAGTAGCTGTACCCTAGATGGTGGAGTCAACTGTTTTGTTCAGAGAGTGTTTCTGTGTGAGCGTTAGAGTGTGTGGAGAAAGGAGCTTGAGTGAAGTGCTGTAAAGTACTGTGAGAGAAATGTGTGTTCTTTGTAGAAGTTATTAGCCTAAGTGGCAATTGAGGAAAATAAGCTGTATGGAAGTTATTACCCTGGGTGGCAAGTTGGGAAATTAATCCATATGGAAGTTATTGGCCTAAGTGGCAAGTGAGAAAAAAACATATGTGGCTAGATCTATTTAAGGAGTTATTATTATTATGAATAATAATAATTCGATTTGTTAATCACCCTACCCCAATTTATGTACCTATCTGAAGCTATCATGCTTATTAACCATACAGAAACCACTACACTATTTTACTTATATTCATGTTTAAGAAAAACAACTATTTGTTTTGATAGAGCCTCTTTTACCTCAGAACCACCCCCACACGCTGACCATTCTAAGCCATCCTGTTCTTTGGGTCCAGCTAAGAATTCTAAGGCGATGGCCTTTGGTGGCCGTGAAAATAAGGAAGGCAAGGAAGCAGTATAACACACATCACCTCAGAGCACTACAGAGAGGTGCCTTTACAGAGGTTACACATAAAAGGGTCCCACAGAGAAAAGACAAAGATGTTACCCAGGGAGATTTCTGAGTTCTAGGTGTAGTTCTAGTTCATGCATCTCTTTCATAATGTTTGGTTGCCTGGGTAAGAAGGGAGCAGGGATTTTTGTAGCTCTGGACAAAGCAAAGGATGCTGCACTTATCTCTGTCTACATGGAGAATGAGGAACTTTATGGGGAAAAGAATAGTTCTTAGGATTCGAAACCATCTCCATAAGTTTTTAGGAGGCATTGCAAGGCTGTCTTATTTGAAAGGCTTTTAAGGGGTTTAAAACCATAGGTATTTTCTTGGGGAGACAGGTTAATCGTACTTTGTAAGCTTTTAAATTTGGGATTGGAAGGCACAAGGCAACAACAGGTTATAAATATTTTAATAAATAAATAGTCTAAGTTTCCAGATTTTGCTCAGCACTATGCAAGCTAACATGTAAAACACATAGAGCCTGTGCTGAAAGTTTTCTTCCTTGAAGAGAATTCAAAATACTCTCCTGTCAGCTCAAGAACCCCCCAAAACTTCCAAAGGCATCCCTTAATGGGTGATAGCCTGACATCACTCAAGGGAATAAACCAGATATTCCTTTACCTGCTGGCAAAGTCAATTGCCTCTTTGTTGGGAGGGGGAATCAAGAAGCAAACCGAAGGGACCATGGCCTCATTCCCTGTGGGGCTGATCACTTTCCACTTGGTCCTCTGGGAATTGTCTTCCAGAACACACTCATCATTTTTGCAGACGGTTATCTGTGAGGGCAGCAAAAGCAACACTGCAGTTAGCTTCCAGCTGCAACTTTCCCCCTTTTCCTCAAAAACAATCCAATGCACCATGCAGGTTGTGAAGAGATGCTCTTCATGTGGAAAAATTCACCCCAAATAGTCACTGTGACTACACTTTGCCTGCCAAGTTGAATCCCAGCTGCAAACTCAGAACGGGCAGGAAAAAGGGTGCTAGGGAATTAGCCATCAAGCTCCAAGCAGAGAGCACTTCACTGCATATGATTTTATTAAGAAAAAATTATGCCACCTCTCCAGGAACCTGCCTGAGGCAGCTTACAAAATAAAAAATAATAAAATGATTCTGCATGTTTTCGCCTTTTTTTGTGTACTCTTGCTCAGCCTCGATGCTTGAACAGAACACGTGTATTCTTTTTATTCATTGAACTTTATTCATTAAACTTTCTTATAGTTTGTATGCTGTATGCCCAGTCTCAGGAAACACACCATGCCTATTCAGTCTTGCTATGTGAAGTGTGTTAACAGGGAGGAGCAGCAGGTACATTCGACATTTTTGGAGCACAATAGTTCAAAATATCGAAGTTGTGATAGATCACCCCCTATGCTAGATTGTAGGAACAAAACTGGAGGTGCAGCAACTACGTGGAGCTGCTAAATGCCACCACAGATACTGAGTGCAAGATGGGTGACTCCATTTAGCATGAAATACTCTCAGAGTCGCTGGTGGCAGCAGGAGCTATCCAGTTTGTTTTTGGCACCCTAGGAGGGGTGAGGGGAAGGGGCAGAAGCACCAAGCAGAGACTTGGAACAGCCTCAGGATTTTCCAACCTCCCAGGGACTAACCCAAAGGAACAGTAGGGGCTTGCAAGTCCATTCCTTCAGACAGGCTAACCCAAGGGCTTCCTGTACCCAAAACAGACTTATCTATGGCCTTTCCAACTTCTCTGTGCAATGAAGGATGCTCTAAAGTGGGTCAAGCCACCTTGTTAAATTGCAGGAAGAATATCTGAATGCCCTTCCTGACATTTAACCTCCCAACCACAACCTAAATGTTGCCCTTCCTCCAAATAAAACAGCATTTTTCATTTTATGTAATCCTGGAAACAATCCAAACCGCAGAAGAGGCACTGCCTCATAATCCTATGCTAGAGACAAAGAATTCAGGCTGCAAAACAGTGGTTTTCCTATGACTAGAAAATTCAGTGTAGCTCTGGAATACATCCAAATGCAGGATGTAAAGTCACAAAATTTCTGATTCAAGAAATCCTCCAAAAGTGAAAGTTCACATTAAGTTTTACTCTCTCAGTTATTCTCTTACCTCAATCTGGCGATAGTCACATATTGCCTTTACAGAGATAGTGTTCTTCAAAACATGATCGGGGTTTCGTGGCTTCAGCTGAACAATGCTTTTGGACCTTCCCACTAAGCTGGCAACAGAACTCTTTGACTGGATCAACTGCTCCTTCTCATCCTGCACAAAACAAAACAAAAAAGCACATTTGGGATGGAAGAAAAGGGACCCCAAGAACTGTCAATAGTTCCTGTAGCCCGAGAAAGAATTTTTCAAGGGCTGCTTTGGGGTCTCAAGGGCTAAAAATGGTGATTGTGACAGTTTTTCCAAGCTGGGGGGAAGCGTGCAGTGTTAAATATAGTATTATGATGAGTAGTATTAAATTTCAGCATCAAATCAATTTAATATTATTCCAGACAAGAGGATTAGTTATCTGCCATCCTCTCCCTCCCCCACAATGATGCATGCACAATTATCAGATTACTACTAGACTTAAATTTAGCAGTATCTGTAAATTGTACCACAAGGCTCAAACCTGTTCCTTTTCAATGAAAATACATTGGGGGGGGGAGAATGTTCGATCTTTGTGAAACAAGGCAGTAAAATAGCCACTGAACTGCATGAAAAAACTGTTTAGGAATGTAGATGATTTTACTTAAGAGGTACAGAACCTGAGAGAGAGAGAGCAAAAGAGAAAGACAGACAGACAAAGAAAGGAGCAAGAGAGAGTGGTTAAAAACAAGCTACCTGTGCCTGTCCCAGGGGAGCATGGTTGGAAGAAATACAACTTTAACTCATTCATTATGATAAAGGGACACATCACACACAGGGGACAAAGCTTTCTCTTCAAAGCGCCTTTGGAAAATCTCACAAGGCCAAACCTGTCTTACACTGGACCTCCAGGTCTACAAACATAACAGTTCCAGAGACTACACCACTAAAGGCTTTTAGTTGCCTTTGCAAAAATAGAGACACAGAACGGTTTGTGCTAATGCAATCATCCCTCAGCTGCAGGCACCCATCTTCTTTTGTGGTTATGGCTGTAACCCTAAGAACACTTCCCTGGGAATAGGCTTCATGGAATAAGATGGGACTTACTTCTTAGTAGACCAGTTTAAAATTGCTCCTGATGAGATTGAGCAAGACTGTTTTGCATCATTCCCTCCTTAACCCCGAGCCTCTGACCCTTTCTTGAAAGCCTCCTGGCCCACAACTTTCAAACTTCTCCTCTCTGGGCCAGCCTATATGTTCTGGCAAAGGCAACTCTATGCCTTGAGTAATTAATGGATCTTAACATTATGGTTAATCCTTGGGAGTGACAGCTCCTATCTGCAGCTTCCTCATGGAGTGGGCCTTCTCAGCCTTCAATATGTCTTCCTGCCTCTCCATTCAAGCTCTTCCTCATCAGCATCTTTTTATTGTCTTCTTCCACCTTGGTCCCTTTGGCTGCAATGGCCCCAAACAGCCTTTCCTTTTCATTCAATGGCACCAAACAGCAATCTATCTCTTTCCCAGCAAAGACTGCCCCACACTCACAGTGTAGTTTACCAGCAAAGCCTTCCCTGAACCACTCTATGCCTCCCCAGTTCAACTCACTGTTGCCAAACCTACCTTCCCCTCGCTCATCTCCACCTCGCCAAGTACTGGCTTGTCAATCTGAGGCTACAAAAATTGGAAGGAAGTAGGAAAACAGGAAGACTGAACACGTTGGATTGACTCAAAAGAAGGCACGGTCTTCAGTTTGCAAGACCTGAGCAACACTGTCAATTGTAGGATGTTTTAGAGGTCATTACGGTCACAGTAAGTTGGAAGTGATTTGATGGCCCATAGCACACAACATCATGTCTTATGGGTAGGGGCTACATCAGTTCTGTACAGATTCTGCAGCTGTTGGGCCACCAATCTCATCTGAAGACGGGCTAGGCATGTAAAAGTTTCCAGGTATAGTCCACAGCATCTCCAAGCAAAGGATCTCAAGACAGCAGGTTCTGGGGAAAACATTTCTCTGCCTAAGACCCCAAAGAGCTACTGCAAGCGAGGATAGACAATGCCAGGATACACAGATCAACGGACAGACTCAGTCTTCAAGACACATAGTAGGAGCAGCAGCCTGAGCTAGCAAAACAAAAATAAGGGGCAGGCTGAGTATACCAAACCCCATGCTGAGTTTTGTCCCCAAGAACACAGGCAACACACTGGGGCAGCTAAGCAATACAGGCATGGGAACAGCTGAAAGGAAAAACAGGCTGAATAGCACAGAGCAGACAGCTATGCTCAGTCTCCATACCAGCACACTCATCTAAACAAGTTAGGGAGTCCCAGATAAATAGGAATACTAGTTACAAGGTTAGACCAAGAGAGAAAATCCAAGAAAGGCTGTTTCAGATAAGAAAGGATCTGGGGGTGTTCTCGCAGGCCGGCAGCTTTTGTGGCATATGGCACCAAGTCAGCATGATCTCGGGAGCTGTCCAAGGAGCACCCACCATGGAATCCTGGAGAAGGTCCTCCAGGCGGGTCAGGCTGGTGTTACGGTCACAAGAATACTTCCTTTTGATTGTGTCTTGCAAGCTCTTCAAGTACCCTTCTGAATCCCGGGCGTCGCTGAAAAACTGCAAGGGCACAGAGGGTTTCCCCATTGACCAAAAGATGAGAAAGAGTTTCTTATAACACTAGTGGACTAAAAACTGGAGCCAGAGTACAAATGCTACATGATTAAGAAATACTTTCAACGCAGTCAAAGACTTTTTCAGCATCAAAACAAACAAGCAAAGGAGGCCACTTTGTCCTATCAGTTACATTATTAGAGCAAGAGCTCTTTGGCTAAGCTCAGGACAGAGATGTTTTGTTGGGGCAGAAAAGAAAATGGACTTGCTATGCATTCCCCTGCTGTCTGATTAGTAGGAAAGCAGGCAGGAAAGGGTTCATGCTGCCTTCGACGCTAGAGAACTGGGCCCACTAAACTCTTCTTTCAACTGGGAAGGAGAGCTCTCCTCTGTTCTTGGAGACCTGCTACAACTAACCAGTTCTTCTAAGTCAAGAACGAGCTGGTGCTGCAGTAGCCATTTCTCAACTGCAAAGTGCCTCCCCCCTTTTTATGAGGGAACTTTTGGCTCTGACCATACCTGGAAGTAAGCTGTGTTTTCCATCACGTGCTGATCCACACACAAGCACAGCTGCTTGATCCACTGCCACTGAGTCTGCACTGCTGCACTGTATGCCTGGAAGAAGCACAATGAAATGAAGCGCTTGCCCGAACACAGACTAGGTGGCCTTTGGAGAAACAGGGAATGGATGTTGCCACCTGCCAGAGGCCGTCCCAGGAGGAGCTGCCAGACATTGCCTACTCCTTGTCCAGTAGTTGGACACCCTAAATAGCAACTTGCCCAGTTGCCTCTAGCAAGAAAGTATCACTCCTGGAAGACCACACTGGGAAACTTTACCAACATGGAAGTGATTCGGCTCTTTGGTTAATTTCCAAATTGTGCCATATGGCTTATGAGATACCGGTATTGGAAAGCAGGTTCGTCACATTTCAAGTGGTGTTGGGGTGTTAGTAATTTATGCAGATTTACTTGGAGAGGCTGCTCTGAGGGTTTCACCTGAGATGTGGTTTTAAAACACAAAAGAAACATACAGAGAGGCCTCTATCCTGTGCATAACCCCCCCTCCAAATTACCAGTTGAGAAGGGCCCTAGAACACTTAATGTAGCAAAATGACCACTTCACACACTGCTTTTTTTACAGCCACATGCAAAAAAAAATTCTTGCCGCCCAAGAGTGTTAACATGCAGTTGACACATTTTTGGCTAGATGTATGTTTTCTATTGAGCATGCCAGGGAACCTCAATTGGTCATGGCTTCCTACTGTATATACAGACACAGCAAGCACACACTGGCTGCTACACGACATGCAAAACACCCTTTAATATATTCCTCTTGTCTTAAGTGCACCAGAAATTCCCATCTACGCCAGCACAATCCCCTTTGAGTCATCCCTTACCTCCACCGTCTGCTTGGCTGGGTGATTCTCCAATGATAACATCTCAGCCGTGTCTTGCAGTGAACGGAACACATCCTGCTTCTCCTCTAGTTCCACTGTAAGCTCCTGTGGACCAGAGGTGTGCAAAGGCCAAATTACATTTCCTGCATTAACACTGGACTTCTGCTGACCTCTATCTAAAGTCGGGGGGGGTGAGGGGAGGGAAGATGAAACAAGGCTGGGAGACTCAGTCATGGATTTTTACAGCTTCAATACTTACCTAAAAGCCGTTAGCAACATAATGAGAAAAATGCCCCTTTGGCTGAGATATTGAAAAGTTGGGCCAAGGGAGCATTCAGGAAGCCCCAGCTCAACTCCCTGCCCAATCAATCAGTTTCCTGGCTGCCTCTTGACCCCTTATTCATTTTTCAGCCTGCTTATCTCACGGGCTATTACAAGGTTTAATGAAAGTGAAATGGCACACTCATGGGAAACACAAACACACACACACACACAGAGAGACAAAAAACAGTATTAACCTAGCCAAGTTAGTCTTGGTAGAAAGTGCTGTCAAGTCACAGCTGATTTATGGTGACCTCAGAGGGTTTTCAAGGCAAGAGACGAAGAAAGGTGGTCTGCCGTTGCCTGCCTCTGTGTAGAGACCCTGGACTTCCTTGGTGGTCTCCCATCCAAGTACTAACCAGGGCTGACCCTGCTTAGTTTCTGAGATCTGATGAGATCAGGCTAGCCTGGGTTATCCAGAACAGGGCAAGTTGGTCTTGCTGCCTCAATATTTCCAAATTCCACAAAGACTCAAATATAAAGATCAGAAGAAATCAAAAGCAGAACTTCAAGCAAAAGGAGGAGGGTTGGTGTAGACTGCCGCAATTGTCCTAGCCTTTTCCAAAATCCAAAACTTCAGCAAGACACAAAAACTATTGTGGTTATACGTCCTCTGCTGCTCTCATCTCCAGTGGAGCCCTTTCAGTGACTTCACTTCTACAGATCACACAGGAATATGCTGGTGGTATCAACTCACCGAGAAATAGTTCCGCTTGGCCGCCATGTTGGGGTTGTTGTCGCTCCAGTCATAAGCCAGCTCCTCCTCTTCCTTTTCATTTAGCCAAATTAACTCTGTGGTGGCTTGAGACACAAATGCGTACAAGCTCTGGAGGTGGCGCAATCGAAAGCTGGAGGTCTCCTGCGGAGATAAGATGGAACTGGTGCACCCACGGCTTCTCTGGGGATTGTTTGCAAGACACCACACCTTCCCAAACACCCTTCCAAGGCCAGCAAACTGCCAAGCGCCATCCAACTGTTTCTTAGGGCCTCCCTGCATGAGGACCCCAGCTACATTTCAGTTCTTTGCAAATCCCTTACCAAAGAGCACAGAGCCATATTCTGCCGTCATGTTGCAGATGCAACAGGGACATGGTGCTGTTCGCATAGCTTCTGAAGCCAAGTTTTTTCAAGTTAAAAGCAGTCACCGAAGAATCCCAATTATGGGGTGGGAGGTGAGGAAGAGAGTACTACAGATCATCACTGCTTAAACCCAGATTTGCACACCTTGTCTACACCCCCCCCCCCCAACATATGTGCTGCTTAAGGAAAGAACTGTATTTCCCCAGGTTGGGGGAAAATCACACTTTCAAGTCTTCAGAAGCCAAATTTCCAAAGGATGAGAGAAAGCAGATTGTGCATCACAAGAAAGAAACAGAAGTGCACTAACTTTGAAGAAAAGTCCCCAGATATACAAGCACATACACAGAGGGTGAATTTTACATGTATGTCCCCCTGTTGTTAAAAGCCTGGAACAATTTATGTGTCCCCGTCTCCACTATGAAAACTCTGTAATAAGGGCAGGACTCAAAAGAGATGGTAACACTCCAAGACCCTTCTGGCCATATAAAACAAAAAAGTGTCAAGAGACACTCACCATCAGTTTGCAGTATTGAGTCTCCAGCTTAGCCAGCGTCTCTGAGTAACTAGTATGGAAATTCTGGGACATTTTACCCTAAAAGAAGGGAACAAAACAGAAAGTAATAAAAAGAAGAGGTGCTTCTTGATTTTTAAAACAAATTTAGAGTCCAGTGGCACCTTTAAGACCAACAAAGGTTTATTCAAGGTATGAGCTTTTATATACATGCAAGCTTTTTCAAATACATTGGAAGTGTGCATACACACAAAAGCTGATATCTTGAATAAACCTTTGTTGGTCTTAAAAGTGCCACTGGACTCTAAATTTGTTCCACTGCTTTAGACCAACATGGCTGACCAACAGGATCTATCCTGATTTTTAAGTAGTCATGGCTGCGATCACACACACAATTAGCCCCGACATAGGAGTAAATGCCGGTTGGATTTAAAGGGTGCAATCAGACACGAACATCTGGGAAGCGCCTCATGGATCACTGCAGCCAGATCATTGCTTTCGAGGAAGGGAACCAACTGCCTAATCAGCCGAAGATGGTAAAAGGCTGCCTTGGCAGTGGCTGCTACCTGGGCCTCCATTCTCAAGGAAGCATCCAGGAGCACTCCCAAGCTCCTGACGCTCGGCGCTGGCACCAGCGGTGCCCCACTGAAGGCCAGAAGAGGGACCCCTAACCCCGAGCCACTCCAATTCAGGCAAAGGACCTCCGTCTTCGTCAAATTCAATTGAAGCAAAGGTAATCTTTGTTTTCAGATGATGTACATACCTGTCACAGCTGATACAGAGGCCTCACCCCTGCCCGTTGGCCATATTGTCCATATTTAAAAATACCAGCTGCCTGATTAATCAGAAACACCCTTTCGGTCACTCAAAAGTTTCTTAAGTAGTTACTCTAACTGAAAACTGAATTAACGTCACAAGCCTAAGAAAAAACGATCCAGAAGCTGGAAGCAGGCCATGCACAGTGCTCCAGGCCAGGCTGCTGTTGAAATCCTCCCATTCCCCAAATTCCACTCCACCCAAATCCAAAATGAAATTAATGCAATGAAGCACACAGGGTGGCATAGCTCTCTTTCTCCAGCCTCAACCCGGCCCTCCCTTACAGCCCTTCCCGTGCCACCCGAAGAACGGTTGCCTCCAGGATATACAAGCAGACAATCCAGCAGCAGTCCCATCACATCTCTTCCACGCGACAAGAACTGCAACTGGGGAGGGGGGGGGCATAACCTCCAGTGGGAACAGCCTTGCTATTTTGCTATAAAGTTACTCAGACTCATCTCACATTCTCCATGCTACATCAGACAGTGACTGCATAGAAAAGCCCCCGGAAGCTGAAGTACGGTGCCCTCCCTTCCCCAGGCCAAGAGCAAACCCACCTTCTCGTCTTTCCTCACACATCCTTCATTCTAATAATGGCTGCTTCGTCCTCTGCATCTCCACCTCCTTCTTCAAAGTAGGGTAAAATCTGCCACTGCTTTGCCCACTTACCTCATACAATCGGGCCTCTTTCACGCTGGCGCCGAGGTCTTCCACGCTGGTGTGGATATGCCGCTGTACCTCCAGCTGAGACTCCACACTCGGTAAGTCATTTCCCCACTCGGCCCGCTCCAGCTTCATCTGAAACCAGCACCAAAAAGGGGCGGCCAATCAGCATCGGCCAGAAAGCCCTCCCTCGCCCACTGCTAGGTACAGTCTCTTTTATTTATTTATTTATTTATTTATTTATTAGATTTCTATACCGCCCTCCCAAAGGCTCAGGGCGGTTCACAGCGGCAAAGCCGGGATCTAAAATACAATAAAACACACAATAAAATACAATATTTAAACCACAGTAAGTGACCTAAAACACAATGCTACATTATCAATCAGGTGGGACGATCACACCCGCCTGCCTCTGCTGAGTACTGCCTTTCCTCCCTAAACATCAGGGCCAAGTCTTGTGCCAACATTATTTTTATTTATTTATTTACTTCATTTGTACTCCACCTTCCTCCCCAATGAGGACACAAGTCGGCTTTTATAACATTCTCACGTCCTCCATTTTACCCTCACAACAACCCTGTGAGGTAGGTTAGGCTTAGAGTGTGTGACTGGCCCAAGGTCACCCAGTGAGCTTCCATAGCACGAGTGAGGATTCAAAGACAGATCTCACAGATACTAGTCTGACACTCTTAACCACTACACCACATTGGCTCTTTCCTTCCCCTCTGTCCCATCTCAGTGAATAAGCACATTTTGGAAACACGAGCAAGCACTGAGCATGTTTACCTTTCACAGAGCATGCAGAGAAGCATTCCTGGGAGCTGGTTCCCAATGGTGCAACTCCCTTCATGAGGAGGGTCTCCACAACCAGAGCCATGGCATATTTAAGAACCAGTTTAAGCCTTTTTCTATTTGGCCAGATCACATCTGGAGGATTTCAAACTATCTTACAGCACTGTTTTCCCCTACTCTTAAATTAACAACATGATTCCTCCTTAGCCTCCAAGACACATTGATACTGTTTTTGTAGGCTTTACATCCAGGTGGGCAGCAGTGCTGGTCTGAAGCAGCAGAACAGAGTTTGAGTCCAGTGGGGGCACCTTCAAGACCAACAAAAGTTTATTCAAGGTATGAGCTTGCGTGTGCACACACACCCTTCCTCAGATACATGTTGTTAGTTAACTCCATGCTTGAAAGGAGACAAATGTTGCGTAATAACAGTCACAGTTTATTACTTTTAAAAGGATACTTTTACACATCTATTTTGACTTATTTATTACTTCACTGTTCCCCCCTATGAAATCCAAACAAATGGTGACCATATGAACTTAGCTTGTTATTGGTGTTTTAGTCTTTGCATATGTCAAAACATCTTCATTAAGTTGTATGCTAATTTGCTGTTCACCTATGTAGAGACATCTGCCTCTGTATATGAACTGTTAACTTCTTTTCAGTGTATCTGTGGAAGTGTGTGTGCACACAAAAGCTCAAGCTCATATCTTGAATAAATTTTTGTTGGTCTTAAAGATGCCATTGGATTCAAAATTTGTAGGCTTTAGTGAGAGGAAAAAGCCATGACCTGGATAGCCCAGGCTAGCCTGATCTTGTCAGATCTCAGAAGCTAAGCAGGGTCAGCCTGGATTAGTACTTAGATGGGTGACCACCAGGGGTCATTTCGTAGAAAAAGAGCTAGGGGAACTCATTAGCATAACTCATTAGCATATGCCACACCCCCTGACATCAGGGGCCCGGCGGTGGACCTGAAAGGCCGGCGGGAGTGCAAGGAAGCCCCATGAAGGCCCTCCCTGGCCCCAGGCAGGCAGGGGTGGGGAGAGGCAGGGAGGAAGCAACTTACCCTCCCTCTTCTCCTGCCTCCTCCTGGCTGAATGAGGGCTGGAAGCGGGGCGGCCGGAAGCAGGGGGCGGGGCTTCATCATGTGCCCCGCCCCCCTGCACCTCACCCGGGGGAACTGCGTTCCCCCCCGAAATGACCTCTGGTGACCACCAGGATTGCTACGCAGAGGCGGGCAATGGCAAACCACCGCCATTTGTCTCTTGCCTTGAAAACCTTTCTGGTCACCATAAGTCACAGCACTTCCCACCAAGTAAAAAGTTGACACAAAGCCAAATATAAAATCTGTCACACTTCCTTCCATATATACCCACTGGATCAGCTGAAAACCAGCACAAAGGGGCAGCCAATCAATGCCAGCTAACCTGAACATGGGCAGAAAGGGTCCCCTGCCCCTGTTACCTACAGCCTCCCTGTACGTTTTCCCCATGTATGTCGGCCAACCCACCTGCATCTCTTCCACCCAAGAGAGCAGCTCGTACACAAACCGGAGGCTGCCCTCATCTTCCGAGGATGAAATGGCCACCAGCTCAGTGCGGGTCATCGGCTTCCGGAACCAGGAGGTAGAGGTGGTGGTGGCTGTGTGCGTTCCCTTCAGCAAGGGATCGGCCTTAAGGTGCGTGGTGTTCAAGGAGGAAGGCTGCAGCAAGTCCCGGGAGGAAGGGGAAGAAAAGTGCCCCTTCCGGTAAAGATTGGTGCATTCCAGCCTCAGGGTAACCAGCTCATCTTGAAGCCGGACAATCCTGGGAGAGAGCCGAGAGGAGGGAGATCAGACTGTCGCTTGCAGCATCAAGACATCAACCAAAGGAAGCAGAACCCAGACACATGTGAGCCAGGATTTCCCTCCCACTTCTGCCCATAAAAGGTTTCCCTTGCTTGAAAGCCAGTCGAATCCGACTCTAAGGGGCGGTGCTCATCTCTGTTTCCAAGCCTAAGACGTCTGAAGACGTCTCTGTGGTCATGTGGCCGCCATGACTAGACGCCGAGGCACATGGAACACTGTTACTTTCCCACCAAAGCAGTAACTATTCCTCTACTTGCAATTTCTTGCTTTCCAACTGCTAGGTTGGCAGGACACTTCTGCCCATACTGAGAACATAATTGCAAGGGGCTTTGAGAAAGGGAATGGATATCTTTGCTGCAGAAAGCCTTCCAAGAAGGTTTTCATCTCCAGCTCCAAATATGGCTTTGAGGGTTCTCTTCTCCCTTAAAGACTGGGGGGGTGGGGGGGTACAGTGATGCTTCCCAGCGTAATTTCCCTTAATAGTGGCATCAAGCCTACCAAGAGGCTAGGCAAGGTGCCATCTCATGCACAGGAATCAGGGTACCATTAAGCACAGGATAGTGGGAGGCAGAGGGATACTGGGCCAGGAGGAATCTGCTAAGAAGACCACCTGGGTGATATTGATTGGAGCAACAGGAACTGCACAAGAACAGAGCAAGCTCTTGAGTAGCTTCCCATTCATTGCTACTAGGCTTGGGCAGGAGAACCTGGTGGAATGGGCTCCCTAGCAAGACAAGCCTGAAATCAAGCGTCCCCCCCAGCATTACCATGACATCCTACCCTGCTGAATGTCTAGCCCCCACAAGGCACACACCAACACCCCTTACTTGAAGACCAGCTCCTCCAGCTGGTAGTAGTTTTCATCCCGGAGTATCTGAACATCTGCCTGGAGTTGGCGGATGAGCCCTTCACACTCCTGGAGATATATGACAACGTTGGATTCATACTGCACTAGCTGACCTGACTCCAGATGTGCTTCATCCTGGAAGAAAGAGGATCCAAGGTTATTGTAGCAAGATGCTTGACAATACCCAGATAAGCAAGGATAATAAATCTGCACAGGCCTGTATTTTTTTTTAAAAAGTGTTACTTGTGAGTCCCAGCCAGCCAGCCAATGGCTGAGATGTAATGATGTCATCGCATGTTCTCCAGTATTCCATGGGGAAGAAGTCTGATATCATGAAATGTCACCAATATCCATGAGAAGAAGTGAGTAACTTGACAGTTGCTCAACAGTGTGTGTGCATGTGTTTGTGTGTGAGTGTGAGTAAGAAACTATTCATTAAGACAGAAATGTGCAAGACTATACACCTGGAAAGGAAGGGGGCATTCAAGTCTGAGGAATGGGATGCCAAGCTGAAGGAACAACAACAGAATGAGAAACAGAGATGAGTGGTGGAAGCCCTCGGAAAAGAGGGGCTAAAGAGAACTCCAGGAAACCTCACTCACTCCCAACAGACACGTGAGTAAAGAATACAGCTAAGTCTGGGAGGTCTGGAGGCTGTGGAAAACAGTCCTCAATCTGGTATACTTATCTGAAGGAAGCCAGACCTGACAAAAGGCCAGTTCTTTTTCCATTAAAGGATTTGTGGATTTTCCCTTGCCTGCCTAAAGGTGAGTCCGAAGGAAGCTTAGAAAGATGCCAACCAATGAGGAAATGTCAATGCTCACCGCCTGTAGTGTGTTTCTTGCCAGGGTGAGTTTTTCTTCACAGCTGAGAGTCCCATTCTGAATTTTGTTTGCAATCTGTAGCAGCAATTCCAACCTGCACCAAAAGAAACTGCCACTTAATACAGCCTTTATTCCCTTCCTATAATTACAAACTCATTGCTGGGTGATGATGGGGGACAAGGCTGATGTTCTAGGGGAAACTGTGCTGCTTGCTCTGAACAGACAGGTAAGAATTTGGAAGACTTTTTGGGCCCAAGTAGGGGTGTGCAAAAAAATTTTTTTCGGGATTCCCGGTAAAGCCCCATATTGTGCCAAATGGCCCATAGGATATAATGGGGCCGAATTGCCACCAAATTTCGGCAGCAAACCTGCAACAGACAGGCAATGCAGCAAGCTGATCTGGGGGCACCCTCTTTGGATGCCCCTGGAATTGGACCCCCTGGACCAATCTTCTCAAAACTTTGGGGGTCATTTGGGGAGAGGCTGGAGCAGCAACGGAGCCTCTACCTCAAACCCCCTCCCCCCCAGCCCCCTGCAAACTTTCCAGAGAATTTTTGCCATTGACTTCAATTGCCCCATTAGATATAATGGACCCAAATTTTTTGGGTTTCCCAAAAATTTTCGGGTTTTTTCAGGTTTCCCGAAACAAATCGGGTTCAATAAATCCGAATCCGAATTTTACCATTTATTTTTTTTGCACACCCCTACACATGAACACACAAACAGGGACAAAACAAAACAAATCTTCACCTATTGCCAGAAGACAATGATAGATTAATCTTCCTGGGGAGGGAGTTCCAAAGTTTCGGTGCTACAACTGAGAAGGCCGTTTCTTGGGTGGCCTCTATTCTAGTCTCAGATGGCAGGGGCACCCAAACATGACTGTAGTGGATAGGCAGGTTCATATGGAAGTAGGTGAGTAGACCACTCTGCTTTGGTAGTCCTACACTGATTAACTGCACTCACTTCAGATATTCAGGAACAGGATAGATATTATACAATGTTCATAATCAAGGTTGCTATATTTTGAATGCCACTTTATGAGCAGACAAAGTGGTTCACGACTGCTGCTACCATCCTTCTCACATCAACCTGGGAAAGACTGTTATTCTTCATATCTAGAGCCCATCACTCACCTTTCCACTGCTGGCCGTAGCAATTTCTCACGCTCCAACATCTCTATTATGAGCTTGCCCCAGGCTTCCTCCACATCGTTGGGGTGATATCCCTGGGACAGCTTAATGCGACCAAATTCAATCCAGGTCTGAAAGGCACAAGGGAAAGCACCTGGTGTCTATGGCCCACTGTGACATTTTTGGGGCCTCTGGGGAGGCCTCCTCCCCGGCCTTGCCCCAGAGGTCACTAGGTCAACAAGTTCAGATGGGTGCTCCAGCTTTTTGGCTGGGACTAAATCCATGCACACCGGGGGGGGGGGTGTAACCCAGCCATTTTTACCACCCAAAAAGCATTAGGTCTCTTATGCATTATAGGGAGAGATCTTCCTGGGGTTACCACATTAACCTCTGTCATCTTACAGCTACCAACCACTCTATTCAACTACAAGGTCAGTGTAAATTTCAGTCCCAGTGTGGGACTGACCTCACCACTACAGAGCAAGGGCTTGGGATAGAAATAAGGCCAGCTACAGTCAACCTTGCCGATTAGAAATGAGACTCAAGGAAGAATACATGCAGCTCCCAAAACTTCACATGTTCTGTTCCCAACCCTGTGCTGTGACACACACTGACAGAATGGAGCCTTGTCCAAAGTCAGGAGCAGAACTTTCTCTTCTCCCCACCCCGGCAGGTATATGAATTATTGCAAGGTCCAGCCCATGAAGAGAAAGCTTATCTGGGGATCTGACAATTACTTTTCAAAGCTTAGCACACTCCCCATCAGAACTGCCTTCATCTGATTCCAAGAAATCCTGTGTGTGGTATGAAATGCCCAGCTGAGCAAGGTTCTGTATGAGTCAAGGGCAGCATGCTTGTAAGGGGAAGGGGTACACAGAGGATCTCCTCCACTGCTTGCTCCATCTATGAGGCTACTATTTTTAGAGCAGCTTTTGGCCGGACCATTTTCTGGTCAACAAAAAAAGAGTGGCCCCAATTACAGTAGAGATGGAGTGGGTGGAGTGACAGGGGCTGCAGGCAGGTTACTTGGAGGGGGGACCTGATCAACCACTTTCTGTGGCCCTCTCATGAACATGGTTGCTCACCTTTACTGGATAGTTAACAGAAAGCAGAGTTCGAAAAGTGGCCTCTCACATTTGAGGTGGTAAAAGTTTGCCAGTGAGACTTAGACCAGTCGAGACACTCTGCTGAGGCCCTTCTCCGTAAGTGATTCCACCCCTCCCCCCACAAGGTTGGTGGCAACTTAAGAGATTCAGCATTTTACACAAAAACACTTCAACTGCAGAACTCCCTCCCCACAGAAATGTGACATTAAAACTTGGACTATTGAGAAACCAGTGGAAGAAATTTTCAGTCTCCCTGAGTCCTCTTTCAGACTCGAAATTCCTAATTATTCAGCAAAAGAAATTCAAAGGGAGATTCCATCATGAAACTGCTGACCTGTGATTCATTAAAAGGCTTCATACTAACCCCTCCCCCCACATCCCACTGGAGCAATGACTTGGGATTTCTTGCTCATTACAGGTGTTAACTATCTTTTCAAAACCTGGATTCCCTACCTATTACAGGTGCTAACTAGCTTAGCATAGCTAGTGAATGGCATAGCTAGTGAATGGTCTATTTTTCTTCATTAGATTTGGATTTTACACGCTGTACTTCCTGTATTTCACGTCTTCTTGACCCTGCTGTTTGTCACCATATCCCTTACATAAAATGACTGTATAGTAAGGATCCAATAAGTGCATTTTAACCAGTCCACAAAAGGAGCCCCAATATCAGTTTCCTCCACAGTTGTGCATCTGCTTTAAGGGCCAGGCAAAAAATACATGCTTTCTACTCGGGCCTTGAATCCATTAGGGTTTTTTTTAAAGCTTTGTACTGTTTTATTGTTCTCTGATTTTAACTGTATCAGTTGCTTTAGTGACAGAAGATTACTTATTGCATCCTACCCTGTAAGCTTTGGATCATGAGCAGAAGATATCAGTTTAAAATAATTAAATCAAATAAACAAAATAAGAAGCCCATAAGGGGAAAAACATGCTGGCCCTACTTTTTCATAGAAATTTTTTAAAGCAAAGGTAACATTGTGGATTTTTAAAACCAAAGTCAAATTATTCAACCCATCCAAGATCGTACCTCCAGCAGTTTATACAGCTCCTCAATTCTTCTTTTTTCTTGCTGTTTTGCTGGGATCTCTGTTTCTTTGAAGTGTATGTACTGGTTATAAAGTGCCTACAAGAATTGAGATATGAGGAGAATCAACCCCACAGTTTTCCTATTTGCTCTGAGAAAATACCAAGCATCCTCACCCACAGGGTCTCTCTGTAAGTGTTCATCTATGGTAGCAAATAGCAAGCAATGCAGTGAGGTTCTGGGGCCATGGAAACAGTTCCACCTGAAGCCTCTCTGAAATCTACCAGGTTGAGAAGACTCTGTTCCCTCTCTATGGGATCCTCCACAGACTTCTTCTGCCAACATTCAGGGCCCAAGGGCATTTTTACAAGGTATTATGTTTTTTGCTGACATTTGTACGCCCAGTTAAGAAGGACCCTCACAAAAATCACACGTTTTTCTCAGATTTTTGTCAAGGTCCTGGATTCTAATCAAAGTTATGCAACCTCAGTCACGGCCTCTGGAGAAATGGGCAGGTCCTCCCTCCATGCACGTTGAAGGTAAACCACAGCAACCAACTACTCGTGGCAGCTAAGAAGCTTTGCCATCCTGCGGCTTGTCTCACCAGATATTGTTCAGACAATATTTTTTTGTGTTTTCTGGAACCCTAGCCCAGGTGAACAGTAATTTCTCCCTGAGGATCTGAATCACAGAATCATAGAATCACAGAGTTGGAAGGGGCCATACAGACCATCTAGTCCGACCCCCTGCCCAATGCAGGACCAGCCTGAAGCATCTCTGACAAATATTCGCCCAGCCTCTTCTTGAGAGCTGTCAGTGAAGGGGAGCTAACCACCTCCCTAGGCAGCTGATCCCACCTTTGAACCACTCTGACTGTGAAAAAGTTTTTCCTAATATCCAGCCGATACCTTTCTGCATGTAATTTAAACCCGTCCTATCCTCTGCTCAGACAGTCTCATCCCCCACCTCTGTGACATGGAGCACTTCAGCCAGTCACCACTACTAACTCCCTCCCTTCATTACCATGGATTTCTGAGGGATTGCTGATATTCTGGTTTTACAGATGGGCAGACCAAGGCCGTGTGTGTGTGTGTGTGACTTGACACACAACCTGTCTTCTCCTGAAGGCTTCTCTTGCACAACGAGAACCCTCAGCAAGTGTTACCTTGGGACTGTTTTCCAAAGGTCTACATGAGCAAGGAATTCCAAACGTTTCAGGCACCCACATTTGCTTAGGTCATTCTCAAGTTCCTGCTTCTCCGAACACTGACCTCTGCACACCACAGAAATTATAACCCTGGTTACTGTGTTTATACTCGATCAAAGAGTTCTTTGCTAACAACAGTTAGTACTTTGCAGCTCAGCCTGTGATCTGAACACATACATAAGTAAGAGGTTTGTTGCCTCTTGGTCTGTAAGTGACTGTGTCAACAGACTCTGAGCTAGGATTTGACCCCAAGTCTCATATCTAATCACCACCCAAATCTCCCCAGGACCATCTTGGCCACATGGATGGAGGACAGACTTCCAGAAATCATTCACTAAAGAGTTAGCTGCACTGCAAGTAAAGAATGTTCTGGAAGAAATGCATCCAAAGGCTACCTTGAGCTCTACAGGGTTTTGGGGAAAAGATTTGTCAGACATCATTATCGTGTGCTGCTTGATCCAGGAGACGAGCGATTCCACCTGGTTCTGATATTCAAGCCACCGTGTGTCCACTTCCTGTGGAAAGAGGAAGGAGGACCATTTACACAGGATGAATTACTGAAGGAAGTTGCCCCAAACAAACAAAATATCAAGATGAGAAAAGAAGGAATATTAAGGTACATGTTTGCACTGCCAAAAGATGGCTCCTGACCAACTTGGGACAGATAAAGGAAAAAGACACGCATTTAACAAAATCATAAATCATAAAATCAATGCATTCAACAAAATCACTAGGTGGAGATGTGGGATGGATGCGGGGCTTTTCCAGGTTCCCAGGACATGAGGGAATGGGGCTTGCGAGTCCATTCCTTCACAGAGCAATTGATAGTCACTTCCTGGGATCATTTCCCCCAATGCCAAATAGAACTCCCAGCTCCCTGGCTTGGTGAGTTGCTGAGGAAACATAACAGGGGGGGGGGGCGCTTTCAGAGACCTCAGTGCGGAAGCTGCACAAGCTACAGCAAATCAGAGAGAGTATGCTACAGAGCTCATTTGAAAGCTGATGAGTTGGTGGAGATAGCTACAAATTAGTTCTTTTTTTCCTCCACGGCATCTTATCCAGCTAAATTATTTAGGGCACTTTGAAATCTGATGGCTCCTTGAATGGATTCCTTAAGAGAAAAGAGATTTGCCCATATACAGTGACTATTTTGGAACATTCCCTGCAGATATATTTTTTTCTGATCCCACATGATTTGAATGCTAACTTGAAAACAGAGAGATTGTGGGAGCACCTTCTAGTCCAGTTGTTATGGATAGATTCAAATAGATCTTTCTGATGGATGCTGGCAGAGTTCTTTCTTGTAGCTGTATTTTTTGCCCCACTGGAAAAATTAACCCACTGTCTGTAAATTAGGCCCCCTTTCCTCCTGGCTTATAAAATCTTGTCAAGAGTAAGTTACAGTTCTACTCATTAATATAATGAATCAGTCCCTAACAGAGAGAAGTCCTCCTGGCCCTTTGAACAAGGATGCTGCTGTACTAAAAAAAGCCAATGTATCTCAAGAAGATCCGAACAACTATTGACCAGTTTCAAATTTGTGGTTTTTTGGGAAAACCCATTGAATGGGTAATAGCAAGATGCCCTGGCTGAGAGATACACCTGCCCTTGCTCCTTTTCAGTGTGGCTGCAGCGCACAGGCAGCAACCACTGCTCTGATATATGATCTCTATTTAGAGAGGGATAGAGTCCAATGCTTCTTTGTTAATTGTGAAGGGTGACAGAGATTTTTGATTCAGTGGACCACTCCATTGGGTTAAATTGTCTGGGGAGTGGTGTGGGAATGAGAAAAATGGCTTTCCAACGTAGCTTTGGTCCCAATGGATGCAATGAGTTATCACTGGGGGATCAGTCCTGGTTAGCACTTGGATGAGGAGACCACCAAGGAAGTCCAGGGTCCCTACACAGAGACAGGCAACGGCAAATGACCTCTGTTCCTCTCTTGCCTTGAAACCCCTACAGGGTCATCATAAGTCAGAAATGACTTGACAGCACTTTCTACCACCACTGTATGCTGCCTTGGACACAGCATTGAGAAGAAACATGTTGTTTGTGCAGCATTGAGAAGAAACATGTTGAAAAGCATTGAGAAGAAACAGGAACCAGTAAGAAGCAAGGCTTCGGAGGACAGAGGATGGGATATACAGGTGCCTCCATCACTATTGAATAGTTGCTAGAATACCAGTGTACTGTGTTTGTACATGCATTCACACGCACACAATTGCATTCCATGTTGTGCAATGCGCCAGGTTTTGCCCCAGAGCTGAAAAGGAACAAAATGGGTCACCTAGTTTCTCTACTACCTTTAATTCCCTCCCCACTTCAAGCCAGCATACACAGCTCTTCCCTCCTCCCCATCATTTAAGACTAGATATTTTATACCTGCAAAAGCATCCCTGACTGGTGATTGCCCACCTTCCTTTGGACTTCCTTCTTTAGCAGATGTTTTAATGAATAAGAGTATCTTCCTTCTTAGCCAGGTGCCACTTCCTCCTTTTCTTCCTGCCCACTACTGAAAGGACAAACATCTACCTTTCCTCCTCAACCTGACATCTTTTAAAAATTTTGAAGACGATGAAATATAAACTTCTCTCTCTGACATGGTAGGAGGCCAGTGTCCATGCTTTCTGGTCATTTCAACTAATTTTCCCTCTCTGTGTATGTACTTCTCTACTGCCGTTCTCTGAAGTGCTTTTGGACTGCCCCACCTCCAAAATTCAGCTGGGCAAAAGATGAGATATTCAAACCAGACCAAATAGCAGCAGAACTTACAGTGGCACTGATCCCTTCTCCTCCCTCTGGGACTTTGGGAAAGGCATCATAAATTGAAGACACATAAGTTATCACAGATTTTTCATCCGGGGATGGGACATCCACATCTAAGACAAAAAGGGAGAAAAGAAGTCAGAAGAAAGGAAGCCTGAATGTTAACTTCTGTTTTGCTGGCCATGAACTGCTCTACACACACAGCAGATCCAAAGGATATTGGTTTTACTTAGGCTGTTTACCATGCCAGGCTGCAGGAGACCCATTCAAACCTTCAGCACCCCAACATTTAAAAAATTACTCTCTGAACATGGAAAACTACCAGGATATAGAGAAGGCAAGTTTAGAATGCTCCTCTTCCAATATGCTCATTTGTTATATGAAGACAGCTTTTATCTCTCACAGGGTAACAAGTGGACATTCAATCCTCCCTGCATGCAGCCCACATCACACAATTCTGCGGGATGTGTCGATTGGTTTCTAGAATGGGCTTTGTCTCTACAGAGATAGCAAAATAGATCAGCTCTAAGATTTGACATTCATTTGGACATTTTCAATACAAACCTGAATGGATTAATCAGTGCAAATCTTTTTTACTTTATGAAATTCAACAACAGTAGATGATCTCATATCCCATTAATTTTGTAGATCCTAATTTCTTATTGCTTTGTTCAGAAAAGCATTAGTCATCTGGGCAAAGACCAGCTCAGCTTGGACACCATTAATTTTCCTCTGTGCAGAGGCATAAACCTAAGAGATGGTTCCTGGATTTTAAAGACTGGCTGGCCTACTCAGAGGTGACATGTCATTTCAGCACAGAGCTGCCATCTAATCCTTCCTCAGAGAGAGCCAATATGAAGTGAAATCAGATCTAGCCCCTCAAATGTGATGTGGATAGAGTTTTTTTCTGACAAAGATCTCCAGACCCATATGAATCCTGTGAAATCCCTATGGAAAGTCAAGCCACCTCTCTGACACCACACCTTTAGACCCACTGCCTTCCCCCTCACCTTCCGCATCCAGCAACCTGGTGACCCCAAGCCGCTCTGCAATCTCAAAGGCTTGTTCCAGATTCTCTCGGCCACTCTGAATCTGCACCCTTTCCATATCCACAAGATCTGGCCTGCAGGAAACAACAAAAAGGTGTTGAGTTTGCAAGCTGATGCTGCCTGAAACTTCTGCAAAGGGAAGAGGGAGAAGAGGACACCCCTCCTCAACCCTCTGGAGCAAAGCATTTTGTAGTCTAAGACACCCAAACTGCTACAAAAATCTGAACATTTTAATTTCTCCCCGTCACAACTAGGGAATCAAGATGAAACCCAGGTAACAAACAATTCCCTAGGAAGTGAAAAACTGATATATTTTTCGTCCAGGACATCAATTTTGCAAGAATGTCCAGAAAGACACTTTTGGAGCAATCCTGAGCAGAATATGCCCCATTACTCCTAAGAAAGTGCCGTTAGGACCCCAGCCCACCCACCCCCCTCTCTCCAACCTTTGTCTGTCTCTGGAAACAGAAATATGAAGTGAATTTCCAAAATTGTTAAATTTGGCCACTCAGAAAGCTGAAATTAGGTGCACAGATATCCCATCATGGATTACTGGACAAGTAGGAACACGGTACATTTTTGTACCTAATACTCCAAATTTGGAGCATAACATTTACCACAAAACCAAGTCCAACGTTCCACTAAAGATTGAGTCAAGTGACATGTGAGTAGAATGTTTAGCTGTGAGAACTGTTTTAAAGGATCCACAAAGGCCAAGCTTCAAAATTAAAACTCGAAATCCCAAAACTTAGGATTCACACTTCCATCAATTCAAAATTTACAGAATAAGTCATGTTACCTCTACAACTGGTACAATTTGTGGCATCATTCTGCTACCAGGGGATGTGACTCATACCTGTATCTGTGGATAATAGCATTGAACATCTTTCCATCACTCCAGCAGGATGAGAAATTGGTGCACTTCAACCCCACGTAACCTGCTGTCACTTTCTGGGTCCACAGAAGGAGCTTCTCTTTGGCGGACATATCTCCAGACTCTCCACTGATGTAGATGTCAGAGATCTGGAAGAGAAGACCACACAGGTGCAGATTAATAATCCCACTTGGACCAAGACCATGCAAGGCATGAGGCAGTGGCATTTCAACAGATAGCAAGTTCTGTAGAAGATAACAGCCTCACCAGCACAGAATGCTGTGGGAGTGAAGCTACCTGCTTTGGGCATGAAGTTCTGGAAAACTCAGGTAAACTCTCCCACAGGCCTCAATGCACACTGGTGCATGAGGTTTGTGGAGGTGACCTTCCTGGCTGAATGTTGGTGGGAGGGTGACATTTGGATATCCCCATCCCAGGCACCAAATTGTTTGCACAAGTTCTGAGAAGTGTAATAAGTAGTCCATCTTACTAAAGAGTGTTGCAGCTGGTGCTTGGACAGCACCTTCCGGGGACAAGGGCTATTTCTCCAGGGGCTTGGTTGGCATTGTATTCTTGTGTTATTTTAATATGTTGTAAACTGCTTTTGAGAACATTTGGAGGATATGAACTGTGCAAAACAAGTCAAAGAGCAAACCAGCGGTCAGAATATCATAGTTTAAGTCCTGGATAGGGAATTATAGTGGGAGAGATTACCAGGCTGATTTCCCCCTTCCCGAAGCCAGGCATTTCAGCTGCCCTCTGCTCCCTGTAGACTGACTCAAACAACTGAGGCTGGAGCGTGCCATCAGCAGAGAGAAGAGGCGGCATGGCTAAAGAAAACCTCAAACCAGATGAAGTCTTGATTTCCCAGGGCCAATGCCCTTCATAATCAACAAATCTGCCAACTTCATTGCAAGCAAAACTGTGAACGTGAGCAAAGCTATCCAACCTAGTTGGACCAAAGGAAATGCATTTTCTCATCTCAGTTTATCAAAACACTTCTATGATAAAGCTCTCTAGGAAAGGTACCACATATTTTTAAAAATTAAGAACTAAATCCAATAAAGCTCAGATTCAAAACACAAACTTGAACAAAGTCAGGAGCAAATGAAGCAGCAAAGCAGATAACAACAACAACAAAGCACTGCCAAGTAGTAATCAACTAATGGTGACCAAGGGGTTTTCAAAGGAAGAGACAGAGGTGATTTGCCATTGCCTGCCTCTGCATAGCAACCCTTGTCTTCCTTGATGGTCTCCTATTCATGTACTAACCAGGGCTGACCCTAATTAGCTTTCAAACTCTGATGAAGAAGAAGAAGAGATTGGATTTATACCCCGCCCTTCACTACCCAAAGGTGTCTCAGAGCGGCTTACAAATTCCTTTCCCTTCCCCTCCCCACAACAGACACCCTGTGAGGTCGGTGGGGCTGAGAGAGCTCTTGACAGAAACTGCTCTTTTTCAAGAACAGCCCTTATCAGAACTATGGCTTGCCCAAGGTCATCCAGCCAGGTGCAAGTGGAGGAGTGGGGAATCAAACCCGGTTCTCCCAGATTAGAGTCCGCGCACTTAACCACTACACCAAACTGGCTCAGGCATCCATTGAGGGACTACTAAAGGCCTGAAGGAACAGGCAGGTTCCCATCCTCTTCATAACAATTAACAGTGGAGAGGCCAGGCAAGTGTCCCTTGGGAAAGCAATCAACATTTGTGGTGCCCACCACTGAAAAGGCCCCACATGCTCAAAAAATGGAATGCACTGGAGAGTATCTCCCCAAAGTCTGTGTTCTGCTCAGCTATAAGCTAAGCTGGTTTTATTACTCCTGGTTTACTGATCTCATTGGTGTTTTTTAATTGTTCAATTCTTTAATTACCTGTCAGCAGGTATGATTTTTATCTTATGAAGTGCCTTCGAGGCTTGCTACATGGCTGTGCAAGAAGTAGGTGGGGCACAAACATGGGATCAGAGGCACCAACTCTGCTGTTGTTGTTTTTTGTTTGGTTTTTTGGTTTTTTACAAATTCAAATACAATACCTTTATTGGCATAAAATATTTATTTATTTATTTATATCTTCTATTTCTACCCCGCTCCAACCCCAAAGGGTCTCTGAGCGGCTTACAAGTTCCAAATTTATCCCTAGCTAAGGCCACATATCTACAGGGGTTGGGGCTGTATATATCAAATACAACGTGCAGCACAGAGCCTCAAGATAGGCCGGGGTGTGTGTGTGTGTGTGTGTGTGTGTGTGTGTAATCACATTCCGAATTGCCTTAATATGAGCCTCTCCTCCTAGATACCTCATAAAAGAAATTTGCTACAGGTTCAAGAATTTCTATATTATGCGAAGACAATAAAGAACTAATTTTATACTCATCAGATTGGCCCAAAAGGGGGTCCAACACAGGTTCAATATAAGCAACACGGATGTCATAGTGGAATTTACAGTACAAAAGCACATGTCCAATAGATTCAATTTCCCCCATCCCACATGGGCACAATCTATCTTTATAGGGAATTTTCTTGAACCTTCCCGATAAAACAGCTGAGGGAAGGACGTCCAACTCTGCCGTTATACATCTTGCCAAGTGCTGAGCAGGGTGGCAATCATTTCCCGCAAACAAGCACGCTACAAAATGTTTGCAGCAAAGTGGAAGCAGTGGCAGGGTGACTTTTTCAATTTGAAAACACTGCCTAGAAAAGGAATTTTCTTTTTTTTTTTTTAATGCTCTGCATAGTTGGGCCAATAGGAAGGCCAAGCCTACACCAAACTTATCACGGTATCCCTCCCTTCCATTTGTATGGACGGTTTCATATCACACACCCCCGTCCCTTTTCCACACACACATGTGTACAGGGGGAGAGAATGAGCCTGGAAAGCCAAAGGCACAAATTATGCTTAGACAGACACAGCAACAAAGCTCTCTAGGCCTCTGCCCAATGTATAACAGCGCAGCTTGCCCAGGCCCTTGGACTCCAAGCTCCACACTTCTTCGCAGCACGGGAGTCACGCTCCATCCCTCGATCTAGGCAGCTGGAAACGGGTGAAGGGGAACAGTGGCAGCACAGTGACCCAGTTCCCAGCAAAAGAGGAGTGGAGAGAGAAAGAGAGACAGCAAGGGATGAGTTGGTTGCAGAAGGACTTTCACAACAAGCAAGAAGGCTCCCAGTCATATGTAAACCAAACATCAAACCTAGCTTCAAAAAGCCTCTTCAAACGACTTAGGAATGCTCCATAATGTATTCCTTGCATTTTGCATGTGACATCAAGTGTCCCTTCCTTTCAAGATGCCTGCTTGCATAAAGGGTCAAATGCCAGTGTAAAATGATCCTATTTTTGTATCCCAATCAATAAGGGCATGAGTTGACACCTTGGGAAACACAGGGAGCTGCTTTGCTACTTGCAGGACAGATGCCCACCCTGTAAAAGACAGCAGCTGCCCTGATGTATCACTTGGGATTCCTGAAGGCCTAGGAGCTCCTTACTAACAGGGGGAGAAAAAGGAAACTGGCTCTTGGCCACTAAAATAACCCAGCATCAAAAATGATTCTGGCCTTTGCAAGCAATGGCAAAGGATAAGAACACTGGGGTGAGGATTCCAGCCACAGACATTTGACTGTAAGATTAATGGTCCATCAAGCTCAGCAGACTGTCTTCAGATAGCAGCCAGCCAGATACTCTAGGGACTGCTCAAAAGCAGGAGGCAGCAGCAAACATCCACTTGGAACACGGAGCTTGCAATCCTAGCTCTTGTTCAAAGTGTCTGCAAATCAGCCAAACAGCAGATCTCCATGTAGCTGTGTAACTAATACAGAGGCAATCACAACATCCTGCCACAATTGTTTCCATGTGCTTATGATGTGCCCTGGGTGAAGCACTGCTTTCTCATTAGACCTCCTGCCAACGCTGATTTTGGTCTCGGTCTTTTGGCCTTGACTCCAGGTATTTTACAAGGAGGCTAGGGGTTGGTATCCCTTAACCTCAGCTTATCCTTTTCACACGTACAGGTGGCTCACTGTGCCAGAAACCTGGTACCTCGCTCTTCCATTCAGGAGAACAGGAGAGGCATAAGAGTATATAACAACAATGCCCCCATCTTCTGCTTTAGAGTTTTCAAAGGACTTCGGAATCCTTACAACAATCCTATAAGGTAGGTCACCATTAGCTCCGTATTTGGGAAGGCTGATGTGATCAAAGAGGGAAAGGTAGCAAAGGCTGGGCTAAGGCCAATAGCAGGTTTCAGACTGAGAGAAGATTTGAACTGGGTACTCCCTAGTTCTTATCTCAGTCGCTTGCAGTGCCATCCTAAGCCACCACACCCTTTGACTTCAGCAACTTGGAAGGGCAGAACTCTGCTTAGGATGGCCCTGCTGGCCATTAAATGGGCGAAGAGGGGCGCGGATGTCCCCTTGGAACAAAGCTATGTCCTTTTCACACGTTGATGGCGGTGGAAAGTGCTGCTGTGGCAATTCCATGAGGTTTTCAAGGTAAGAAATGAAGAGGAGCAATTTTGCCATTGCCTGCCTCTGTAGCAACCTTGGGCTTCCTTGGTGGTCTCCCATCCAAGTACCAACCAAGGCCGACCCTGCTTAGCTTCCGAGAGCTGATGAGACCAGGCTAACATGGGCCATCCAGGTCAGGGCTTACGCAAGTTTTGTATTCACCCAAAGGTGGGACCATTCAGGACACTGGGGGTTAAATTACGTGAGAATCCAGTTGTTCTGCCTTCCGGCCTAGCCTCTCATTATGGTGTTGCCATCACAAGCAAGGGGTGCCAATGCCTTTTTCTTGGCCAGAGCAACACTGCCTTGTGAGAAGGCACAATATCCATAAGGTACCAGACTTCACCTTTCTAAGAGGCACTGGCTAACCCCCCCTTTTGTTATTTCAGTGCTGCCTCTCATCTCTCTCCCCCCACCCTCCCCAGCCCTTTTCTGCCAATTCAGATTGGAGCATCATGTTAATTTCATGGCTGCTCTTCCCTCTCCAACCAGCTTCAAAGACTGCGCGTCTTGCACAGAGATGCTGGTTTCCCAGGGGCGGGGCTCCTCCCACTGAAAGGGTCTGTCCTTGGAATTATTTAAAGAGAGAGAGAGAGAGGGAGAAAGGTTGACCAAATCCTTGTGCCGGGAAAGAAGGTGAGATAAAAAGCTCTCTGTCTGAGAGGACATATTAGGCAGCTGGCAACTGCTAAAATTAAAAAGAAAAACAAAAAACAAATCCAAGGCACATACTGAGAGAACAATGTTCTTTCCGGTGGAGGAGGAAAATAAAGATGCCCTCCCCTCACCTGCACACACCCCGCAAGGCAAAACATTTCAGGCCCTACTGAAGCAAGATGGTCCTATAGGGAAAATCCAGCCTCTTCTCTCCCCCATTGCATCCACACTGACCAAGCACAGCTGGCTTTAAGAGAACCCGCAATATTGCAAAGAAATACATCTAATCCTTGGAGAAGGCATGGACTCTCTACAAAGAGCCCACTCTCCATAAGTGAGCACAGAAATTTGTACGGCCAAATGGATTAAAAATCTATTTCCCCCCAATTAATGTATATTTAAAATTAAAATTGGGTTTTAGTTCTCTTTTTAAACATTTCAATTACAATGAGTGCCTCTAAAAAAAACCAACAGCTTGGCTTAAAAGAAAATCAAAATGTAATATAAGCAAACATGTTAAATCCTATTTTTCTTCTTAAAGCTGAAGCATGACTTTCTATAAACACATAGATTTATAGATGCTTTCCTAAAGAGAGAGCTATTGGGGAGTGGGGGGGGGGAATCAGACTTCTAAGGGTAAGCATTATAAATGACACAATTAGGCATGTGCTTTTAAAAGAGGGGGCTTCCTTTTGGGTCCAAGGCCTAGAAGGTTATCAGAATCCCTCAAAGGTCCAGGGTGTGGCCCCTCTGCCCCACCAGAATGATCAGTGAGAAAAGTGGTGGAAAGTGCCATCAAGTTGGAGCCGGCTTATGACAACCTAAAGGGTTTCAAGGCATGAGACTTTAAGAGGTGGTTTACCATTGCCTGCCTCTGCATAGCAACCCTAGAATTCCTTGACTGTCTCCCATCCAAATACTGACTGGGGCTGACCATACTTAGATTGCGAGATCTGACAAGATTAGGCTAGCCTGGACTATCCAGATCAGAGCCAGTGAAGAAGGTGGACTATAAATAAAGTAAATAAAATAAAAATTAAAAAATCTGGGTGAACTCAAGCTCTGCCTGGTGTTCACGTCTCAAGTTACAAATATTTATGACCCCCACATGGATTTTCCACCTCAGAAGAAAAAAGTTCCCCCAATATCTTCCTGCCAAGGGTTGCCAGATCCTCCTGGCCACCGATGGGGGATGGGGCATAGGGTTGCCAGGTTGGGAAAGTCCTGGACAGTTGGGAATGGAGCCTAGGGAGGGCAGGGACCTGAGTGGGGTACAATGCCATAGAGTCCAACCTCCCAAACCTCTGTTTTCTCCAGGGGAAGTGATCTCTGTAGTGTGGAGACAAGCTATAATTCCGGGGGATCCCCTGGAGGCAGGCATCCCTACTTCCAGCCCAACCTGGAAAGCTGTGGACTCTTCAAGGAAGAGATGTTGCTTAGCATATTGAACAAGGCAACCGAACAAACATGTGTTTTCTGTCTCCAAGCAGCTAATAATTCTGCGGTGCAAAAGGTCTAGCCAGAGTGCTCTGGATCATGCAGCTGGGTTTCATTTACCCAGTAAACTGAAGCTCAGTTCAGACGAGACTAAGGAGCTGTGGTTTGGTGCAAGCCCTGATCAGGGCCTGGGAGACTGCCGACTCCGGGGAAGGACTGCACCCCCCTCCCCCCCGCCCAGTTTGACCCAGACTCATAGATGGAGGAGCAAATCGTCAGCTTTTTTTGTCAGCTAAGGCCTTTCCTCAAGAAGTGGGATCTAGCCACAGTGATCCCTGCACTGATCACCTCCAGATGCAGAACATGGCTGTCCATTTAATGGTTGGAGTTGTGTGTGTGTGTGTGTTTTATATGCCATCAACTTATGGCGACGCTACAAATTAATGACTTCTAAGTAGGACTGCCAGGTCCCCTCAGTTTGCCAGTGGGGGGATTTGGGGGGCATTCCGGGGGTGGGCAGGGATGTCACTGACTTCATGCAGAAGTTATATCATCATGTCAGGGACATTGCACACCAATGCTCTGCGTTTTGGGCAAAACTCTATGGATTTTTTTGCCCCAAAAGTAGAGTGTCACTGCACACCGTCCCAGTGTGATGACATCACTTCCATGTGACATCATCACGACATCCCTGTTTGGGGGCAGGCTTCCCCTGCCAGCCAGAAGCCCAAAAAATCAGGGGAACCCCCGCCAGACCGGGGGTCTGGTAACCCTACTTCTAAAACATCCTATAATTGACAGCCTTGCTCAGGTTTTCCTCTTTTCCTACCACCTTCAAGTTTTCTTAGGATTATTGTCTTTTCCAGTGAGTCTTGTCTTCTCATAATGTGACCAAATTTAAACAGCCTCAGGGTAGTCATTTAATGGGTGGGGTTAGTTATCACCATATCCCTCTGATTTTAAAAGACCTACACTGGCTACCAGTTTCTGTGTGGACCCAATTCAAAGTGCTGTTTTTGACTAATAAAGCCCTACATGATTTGGGACAAGGAACTGAAAGGGCCCCCTCCTCCTCTTCAGGCAAGGTCGTCATCACAGGCTGTCCTCAACGTCCTTCTTCTGAAGTTTTGATTGATAGTGTTTGATTTTATCGTAAGCCACCTCAAGCACTTAAATGATTCATTGAAAACTGACGTAATTTTGTTATAGCAATCAGTCATTCAGAAAATATTCATGGTTGTTCAGGAAACACTTCAAACTGGCAAGTTATTTAAATGTCAGTCTTCCCCTGGCAACTTAAATCAATATATGTTGATGTTGGCCAGGCTATGAGACAGAGATAGTTCTGGCGGCTTTAGTTGATGACCTCTGTCCAGTTATTCCTACTGGATCTGTCTGCAGCCTTTGATACAGTAGATCATGCCATCCTGCTGAGCCATCTGGAGGCAGAAGTAGGGATCAGGGTATGTGCCTTGGGATGGTTTAAATCATTCCTCATGGATCAGATTCCAAGGGTTGCAGTTGGAGATCAGTTATCATCAGTTTGGGAGTTATCTTTTTTTTTGTATTTTTGCACGTGTGTGTGTGTGTGTGCCTATGCCTGGAAGTCACGGTGACCTCTGGTGACTCTTACTGGGGCACAGAGGATGTTCAGAGAAGTCGCTTGATAGCCTGCCTCTGGCCTCTCAGCCCTGGTATTCTTTGGAGGTCATCCATCCAAATACTTGCCAAGGTTGACCCTGCTTAACTTCTGAGATCTGACAAGATCAGGGTTGCCTGGGCTGTCCAGATCAGGGCAGTGTGGGAGTTATCTTGTGGGGTTCCACAGGACACAGTCTTATACCCCATGTTATCGAACCTCTATGTAAAACCTTTATAGCTGTAGCTTTGAAATTGGATGTCATCAGTATACTGACAACACCCATCTCTGTCTCACTCTATCCAAAGCCTCTGATGATGTCATAGAGGTCCTGAGCCACTGCGGTCAAAACAGCTGAAAATGAACAAATTAACAGAGGTCCTGTACCTGGGTTGTGGGGGTTTGGAGGTGGGCACCAGGCTTCCCACACTGGAAGGGACACCTCTGGTGCCAGCCCAGTCGGTTAAGAGCCTGGGAGTAACACTGGATACCTCCTTATCTATGGAGGCCCAGGTTGCTGCAGTCACCAGATCTGCATTTTTTCATCTTAGGCAGATCAGGCTACTGAAGCCCTATCTCTCCCCCCGGGACTTAGCTACGGTGACCCATGCAATGGTCACTTCCAGACTTGATTACTGCAACTCACTCTACGCAGGCTTACTCTAGAAGCTGATCCGGAAATTACAACTGGTACAAAATGTGGTGGCATGGCTGCTGACATCGACGCCTGTGCAGGCTCACATTCAGCATGTGCTTTGTCAGCTGCATTGGCTGCCAGTTGAGTACCGGATCCGCTTCAAAGTGTTGGTAATAACCTTCAAAGCCTTATACGGCCTGGGACCACCTCTTCCCATATACGCCTGGAGAGCATTATGCTCTGAGAGTCAACATCTCCTGGTGATCCCTGGCCTAGCCTCGACCAGGGCCAGGGCTTTTTCCACCCTGGCCCCCACCTGGTGAAACATGCTCCCTATTGAGATCAGGGTCCTGCAGGATCTTATTTAATTCCACAGGTCCTGCAAGATGGAGCTGTTCCACCAGGCCTTTGGCTGAGGTAGTGGGCATCCACATATGGCCCCCCGAGGTTACAGTCTCCCACCTACTGATAACCGGCCATACCTAGTTACATCAATGGGCCGGATTCTCCCTACAGCAAGTATGACTATTGATTTTTATACGTTTTAATGTGTTTTACATTTTATTGTATTTATCAAAATGTTGTGACCCGCCCTCAGCCCGTTTACGGGACGAGTGGGATATAAATGCGAAAAATAAATAATAATAAAAAATTGCAAAAGTCCCCAACTTGGTGCCTGTGGGCACCATGGTGCCCGCCAATACCTTACTTGATGCCCACCAAGTGGTTTCAGAAAGTGGGTGGAGCCAGATGGGGCTCTTGCCCAGCATGGCTTCTGATGGGCCACTGGAGATCTGATTGACTGTGCAGATTAAATAGCTGCTGCCAACGCTGGTTTTATTTTCTCTCCCAGTGTATTTTTAAAATTACCCCTCTTCTCTCTAGCACTTGGACTCCCTTTGGGTGTATGTATGGCTCCACCTCCCTCGGCAGCTATTTTGTGGTTTGCCCACCACCCTGTGTCAGAACTCCAAGGGTGCCCACACAGCCTCAAAAAGGTTGGGGACCTCTGGTTTACTGGATGTCCCATCCTGTCGACTGTATGGATTTAAACTTTGTAATCTGTCTTAAGTTTCAGTGAGAAAGGCAGAATATACATAATGTAAATACATTAGTATGCTGGTATTTGGCGAATTAGATACAGAGATCTGTATTCTGGGTTGGTCTGACATAAAAAATAGACCACTTACCCAAGTTTTTAGTTCTTACAGTTAGAAAAATAAATCTGGAAGTGTACAGACAATTCCTGATGAAAATTTGAGAAGCCAGGCTGAGATTCGCAGCACTGGAGAGTGGGGCTTCCGAGTTCTGTCTCGCCCTTCCCACACAGGCAGCAAAATGAATGAATTCAACAAACAAACCAGAAATATGAATAATTTATTTATGCTGCAAAAATGTGGCTTTTCCTAGCACAGATCAGTCATTTCTTTTTATATTCAGCCTCTTTCTTGGTATGCCTAAATTAGATACTGGGATTTGTATTCCGGGTTGGTCTGACACCTCAAAATTTGAAACTGGCTTCTCTGTTTCCAAATGTTCAGTCCTTTCTGGCACCTCATGCTTCCCAGCAGGACAACTCAATCAGCTGCCTCACTCTACTCTCCCCCAAAGCATGATGTTTTGCCACCCAAGCTAGAGTTAAAGGGACTGCTGACAAGTAGATTTGTCCTACAGAAACCTGGCCATTTTAACCAAAATTGATGAGGAACTTCCTTGAAATTGGTTCACCATCTGATTTCTTTGTCCATTCAAGAAGGCAAAGTGAGCCAAAACAGAACATCCCTCCATCCATCCCCTGGCAACATTGGGCCTCTTTGATTCACCTTCTTCTTTGTTCCGGAATCAGTAGCCATGCAAGCCAGTGTTTTCAACCAGCTCATGAAACCCTGTCCACATAGACATTTGCTCCCAAGGAGACCCCATGCATCAGCCACAAAATATGCGTCCATTCCAGCGGATTCTGGGGCATCCCTTTACTTCAGGAGAAACATCAGTTGGACCAGACAGGCTTCCCCATTTCTCAGCACAGAACTGCGAGGGAATCTGTGTGCCCTAGAGACCCCCAACACTTGCTCTCTGCAAGGGCAGACCACTGAAGGCATGAAGCAGGCTTCCTGCGGTCATCTTGGATCCTCTCACTCAGAGGCTCCAAAACAAAGTATGGAAACCATTGATAACACCTGTTAGTGATCCAAGACCAGGGATTGGTCATGGACCATGCTAATAGCCTCTGACTCTTGAACGAGTGCCTTTCAAACACAGAACCATGAACTGAGAGTCAATTCTCAACCTTGCACCTCTCACACGCTGCAACCTATGGAGGTCATGAATACCAAAAACACCAACTGAGGTCAGGCCTCCCTCAGAACAGACTCATCAATGGCTGGGTTCATCATTTTGTTCCCTCAGACTGCTGCCAACTTGAACAGGCACCCAGAAAGAAACAATTTCCAGAAAAATGCTCCAAGGCATGTTGAGTAGAGACAAGATGGTGCAAAACAACCACTTAGTCCCTTGGCACGGAAGAGGGAAGATACTTTTAAGGGTGCGGCATACAATCCTAGTGACAAGACTTGGTATTCTCTCAAGGGATTTGGGGTGGTGCACACCTCTAGGACAGCATAGCACAGCTGCCTGGGAAAGCAACCCTCTCTCTCTTTACAGACCAATGAAGCACACCCCCTTCAGCCGCCTCTCTTTCCCAAATCAGCCTTGACTGGCTGCCTAACTCAGCTGCACCAAAATGGTAAAATTCCCCCAAGCTAATAGACAAGCCCAGTAGATACTCCCCTCCACCTTGTGCTTCAAAACCTCACCACCCCACAATTGGAGCCTGCAATTTTTGACGGAGGAAAGACTAAGAGGGGAGGGAGCTTTTTACTTCATCTCTCCCGGCTTGACAGTCTTCTAACCCCACAGTTCCATTCACTGATGATACCTTGGCAGTGGTGGAAAATGCTGTCAAGTCACAGAGGACTTATGATGACCCCGTAAGGTTTTCAAGACAAGACAAGACCAGAGGTGGTTTGCCATTGCCTGCCTCTGCACAGCAACCATGAACTTCCTCGATGGTCCAACCAGAGCCAACCTTGCTTAGCTTCCAAGATCTGATAAGATTGGGCTAGCCTGGGCCATTCAGGTCAGGGCCACGGCACCTTATAGTTAGGAAACGTGTGCTGATAACCAGTCTAGCTCTGCTCTGGAGGCCATGAGACCTGAAGTTTCCTAACTATTTCGTGACACCCCCTGCCAGTCAGGGCCGGCCTGTCATAGAGAATTTTTAGGCAGTGGCCTAGAGTGGCCCTTTAAGAGGGGGCGCCCCACGGCCGCTGGCCTGCCACCCCGCCCCTCCCTCGCCTAAACAGGTAGGCTGAGGCGACGCTGCTGCGACCCTGTGCAGCGGCGGCAGCAGAGACGGGCTTCCAGGCATACTCCTCTGGGGACTCTGCCCCACACAGCCCTCCCAGCCCTGCTCACCTCGCGAAGCCACGCTGTTTTGTTGCCCAGGCAATGCGGGGGGGGGGGGGGGGAAGAAGTATTAGTGGGAGATGACTGCGCAGGTGAGGCAGTGCGCGTGGGGTGCCTTTTCGCCACCGTTCCGTTCCATCCCCCGTTCCCGCCATTGTGACGAGGTGTGCTCAATGCCGGCAGGGTAACGACCTCTGCTGAGAGGCGGCGCGCAGCGGAGAGAGGAAGGAAGGAAGGCGAGGGGAAAGGTCTGCTTGTTGGCCCCAGAGCAGCGGAGAGCAGGCGGGGATGTGGCGTCTGGGACGGCGGAAGAAACCCAGGCCCTCCTCTGCCCTCTTAGGCTCCCAGGGCTGCCACCGCCTCCTCAGCCTAGTGCTGATGCTGGCGCTGGCGCTCCCCTCAGGTAAGAAGAGGCGCCTCGTCCCAGGAGTGCGTGGAGGCAACGGGGCCTCTCTGCCTCCCTCCCCTTGCTCAGAGGCTTGGGGGGGGGGGCTGTCACCAAAATATGTCGCCTCCAGAGCCATGGCAGTGAAATGCCCTTCTGTCTCCCTTTTGTTGCAAGCCTCTGACCCTCTGCAACTGCTGAGCTTTGTAATTGGGTAGTACTGCCTCTTTCCAAGGGAGTGCAGAATTTGCACGGAGGAAAGTCTTCCTTTTCTCCAGGCCCCGCCTGGAGGTTGGCAACTCCATAATTGTCATCATGCATTCTGGGGTGAAGCCCCTCAAATGAAACTTTGCTTCCTAGCTTATGATTATCTTCCCTCTTCTTCTTCTTCTTCCTTGGGGCTGTCATGCTGGGGCAGGGGGTGCTCCGGAGGGGGTGCCAGAAAATTGGTGGGCGTACGGGGGGGGAGGTAGCCTTGCCTAGTGTACAAAAAAACCTGGAGCCGGCCCTGCTGCCAGTAAACCCCCCCTCCCCACTACATCTAAAGCAATTTGATTTCCTGCTACACCTTCAGTCCCCTGACAAGTTGTAATGTGGCCTCCTTCAAGGGGCTATGATCGGCAAGAGAAAGTCTCTTAAGTTTCTGCATCATGATGCAGGACATAATTGCAGTGAGCAGATTTCTAAAGCCTGGAAGCAGGCCTAGTACTATGGTCCTCTGAGCACATACAATGTGCTCTTCCTGCTGCACACACATTACCTATGCATCTGGCATTCTGGAGCTAGCTTTCCCATTCAGAGGTGGAATTCAAGGCAGATACACCTCCCCCACCACTTCCAGGGTCCTCTGGCTCTCACCACTCTCTATCAGAGGGTAGCCCCTAACATCTGACAAGAATGCTCCTTAAAAATTAAATTCCAGAGAGACTTCTAAACAAGAGATCTACACCCCAATTTAAAACAAAAAGAATGATGACATTTTAAAAAGAGCACACCCCAGGTGGTTGGGTATCCTATTCCAGATCATGCCTCAGTTTTAGGGCTAGCCTCCTACTCCCCCCCCCAACACACACTAAACTTCCCAGCTTCATTATAATGCCCTGAATAGCTCCCTCTTCCAGTTCTGCACACCATTTCAATTAACAGTTACCGTACACAGTTGGGTTCGGACAGCACAATGCATGGAACAGCACCACATCAGAGAGCAAACATGGACTCTAAGCAGGGCATTAGGACAAACCCCTGGAACATCAGAGACATTTCTGGCTGCCAAAAAAGTAAAGACAGATTTAACACTAAGCAAAAACTTCCCATCACTTACAGCACAAAGCTTAAAGTGCCAAACCGGGTGAAGATACCTCCCAGCCTGACTTTCTGTCAGTCCATATTCATTCTGAGAGCACTCTGCCTGGAGACCTCAGCCCCAGAAGATGTAAAGTTATAATAAAGAAGAGAACATCACTGAGCAGATGCAGAGTGCATTCATCTGAAAACACCCAGGTATGGGGAGCAGGGCCCCCAGGGGTACATCTTCCCCACAGACATGAAGCTCAGCACCCAAAACCACAGATGAGCAAGGGTCCCAAGTATAAGCAGCAGACTCACTGGGGGTCATCTCTGAATAACTGCAATAGGGAAGCACAAAGCTAAGAGCATCTGGGAGTGGATCCAGGCTGACTCTCAGCCAAGACTCTACAAGCTCCCTTTTCACACCATGCCTTGAGGCCCAGAGCACAGGAACTGGAGCAGTAGAGCTCACTGGAGCACAGGCAGAGCGCCTTCTCCTGAACATCGAGTTCCCTTAACCAGCCTCCCGGGTGCTTGCTGTTGGGACAGCTTTGCAAATTAGCTCCCCAAAGTTAGTAGAGCCAGCATGCATCTATGCCAGCACACTGTGGCCTGCAGTGGGGAAAGCTCTGCCATTTTGCAAAGAGCTTCCCCGGCTTGATCCCCTGGAGGTAATTCTTACTCCTAAACAAGTGCCTGAATTAGGGAGCGAGGCCTCAAAAGAGCCAGAGGATGCTGCTCCCAGTCAGATATGTCGCAGGATGCTTCAGCTGTCACAAAGTACAGCAGCATTAAGACAGCTGGACTCTGTGGCCCTACACTCCTGTCCCCCAGACCCTAAAGAGAAGTAGATAAACTTGCACTAACCCCTCCTTCAGTTGGTGGCTTCAACTTCTCCTTCTTCAGCCTCCCTTTTGGGCCTTCTGTTCCCCCAAAAGACACAGGCCCATCTTCACTGATCATCATGGAGTTCTTGTCCATACCAGAAGCCTTGGCCAGGGGGTGGGTTGAGTCACTCCCATATCCCGAGGAGCATCGGAAAGTGCTCGAGGTCAACTCACTGAAGGAAGACTTGCTTTGAGAGGCATGAAGGTTTGCCCACGTGCCCTCTCCCTCCTTCCCAAAAGGTCCTTCTTGAGAAGATAGTGGCTGTTGAGGCTTCCCCAAGGCCTGGTTTTTGACCTGGTCCACCATGGGTGACGGGGTGGACAGCTCCGAGACAGTGCCCTTCTCTGCAGTCCACGAAGTACCCCACGTGGCACTTGACAAGCTTTCGTTCCCATCATCGCTAGTGTAGGCCACACGGGACTCTTTGGTCACAGTCGCTGCTGCCTCCAACCCGGAGTGCTCCCAAGACCTACACACCATCACGGTGCCTTTGTCATTCCCCTGTGCTTCTGCGGCAGAAGGCTCCGCTTGCAAAGGCACCAGAATGGCTTGGCTGTTGCCAGCTCCAGGCCTCTGAAAGGCAACCAGTTGGCTGGTGGCCTTCTTGCGGTTTTGCTCTGCTGGGTTGTCCAGCAGACGGGCAACAACAGTGGTGCCTTCTTCCGGATGATCCCCTGGGGTTCCAGAGCCGGAGGGCGGATGTTCAGGCACCAAGTGAATTTTCTCCAGCTTCCCTTGGAACCTCTCCCGCACTTGGACCACATGTCCTTGCTCCACGCCCCTCAGCTGCAAAGCGGGAGGAGCCTTCTTGTGCACGACAGTGCTTTGGTGCAAGCTCTCAATCAGGTCCTCTCCTTCCCCCTGTGAGGGAGCTGCTCCCAAGTTCGTCAATGCCTCTCCTTCTTCAGCAATCTCAACCCCTTTGGAGGGCTCCTTGGCCACCAGGTCAGCAGCACCCTCTGCCGTCACTGTCCTCTTCTTCCCCCTCCTCTTCCGTTTGAAGCGCACTTTTCTCTTGGGGGAGATGGGAGGGTGCCCTGCCTCGCCAGCTTGTTCTTTCGGCCGTTTAACACAGCCCAGAGAATTCCCCATCTCCCTGGCGCGCAGGAGACTGGCGACAATGCAGCTAAGCTGGCACCGGGCTCCAGGAAAAATCCCAACCTCCGCTTCATCAGATCAGATGCACATTTAGGAAAAAAAAATACACACAGTACTGCAGGCAATCCCTTACACACAAGCACGCACGCATACACACCCCAAGATTCTCCCTTTCAGTCGCGGCTGCTTCAGCCAGCCATCTTACGAGTCTGGGAGGAAGGAAGACACATTCAAAGCATCTCACTGCAGTTCAGAAATCACTTGACCTAAAAGCAGAGGGAGAGCGGATTGGCTGCAGCGTTCTCTCTCCAAATATGAGGTAATGGGAGCGCTCCCCTCGGTAAGGCAAACAGAAAGCCAGACAGAGGCTGGGAGGCGACAGCGGGGAAGGGGGGGGAGAGGAGGAGGAGGACGCCCGCCGAGGGGTGTGGCGGGAAGACAGAGAGATGGAAATCAGGGGGGAAAGTTTTTTTTTAATTTTAACAGCACAACAACACGGAGAGAGATGATGAGTGAAGGTAGTGTTAAAAGGAGAATTTAAAAAAAAGATTCAGACAGGCTGTGTGAACCGACCGAAAATTGCCCTAAACCTCTGCATTCAATACTGAAGAAAGGGATTTGGGTGACAATCACTCAATCAATAGCAGGGTCAAGAAGATAAACCTCAGCGGAGCTGGGAACTGAGCAAGAAAATCCAAAGCCCACCTGCCCCTCAGTCTTTGATGCTGGTGGCTGAGAGACATGTGTGCAGCCCTTGACACTCTGTGCTACATTAAACATTTTCATGCATCCTGTTCAGATGAAGCAGAGGTGTTGGGGGATAGGACTGAACCCCTGGAATTTGCACAGAAAGATGCAGCTACTCAGACAGGCAGAGATTTAAGGCTTGCCATTTGCCTGGGGAAATTGGGTCGGGGGCTCGCTCTACCACTACCACAGCCCAGCCCAGAAATGGGTTTCAAAGCCAATCCCAGACTTCAAAGATTTTAAACCTGCATGCAGGATTCAGTCCTTTTTAAATTCAGCCTCTTTACAATTCCTTAGTTCTTTATAATTATTATTCATAGTAGTAATAGTGGTAGTAGTTAATAAACATAGGAAGTAACAGTGTTTCTTTGCCTGACCTGGCTGGCCCAGGCAAGCGCAATCTCATCATATCTCGGAATATAAGCAGGGTTGGCCCTGGTTGGATGGGAGGCCACCAAGGAAGTCCAGGGTCACTATGAGAGGCAGGTGATGGCAAACCACCTCTGAACATCTCTTGCCATGGAAACCCCATGAAGGGTTGCCATAAGGCGGCTGCACCTTGACAGCACTCTCCACCACCACCACAATGTTTTACCATTGATTTTTGAGCATGGTGTTTAAATAAATTTGAGGTACAGATCTCTGGTGTTCATCCCCCTGAAGCAATTTCAGTAGGCAAGTGCCTAGCAAAGAGCATCCCAGAACCTGTGCCTTTACTTCCCCACTGTAAGCCTGGGATTAGAAAGACAGCCTCCAGCCACTAGGGGGCAGGCTTGGCCCCCACAATCTTTAGAAAGTAGCCACTAGAGGAAAGAGGAGATGGCCACAGCTACAAGGGACAAAAATGAGACAGCAGGAGTGCCCTGTGAAAGCATGCATGGGTCAGCCCATTCTTAAGATTCGGTCTAACCCAGAAATGCAGTTCCTCTATGCAAGGGTGTGTTTACTACCCTCCCACAAAATTCTGAAGTGCAGCAATGATCTCTCTAGCATTCCAATTATTTTCCTTGTTGAATGGAATTGCATGTAAGAAGCATTAAATACTCTGTTGTCCAAAAGGAGAGTTTTTCCAGGGAGAAGCTTGCAACGACAGGCATCCCTGAAGTCACATCTCTTCTAGGAGCTTGTCTGAGCAACAAGTCTTTTGATTTATTTTTAGAACACTATAAATTAAATGGACAGCTCCTCATTGGTTGAGTGAGCATCTGGTTTCTTAAGACAGGTACTGAGACAGCCTTTCCACTTCCTTATCCCAAATCTGCGGGGGGGGGGGGGGGCTGGCTGTTTCCCCACTTCTTAAGGGGTATTCTTCCTTATCCACCCATTCTTCTTTTTTTTTAAAAAAAAAAAAAAGAAAAATAGCAAGGAAACTAATATTGAGTTGACATGGAAGCAGGAACACTTTATAAACACACCCACCCATGAAACACCATATACCCTTCCCAGCGATTTTTTTCACACACCTTTGTAAAAGGGTAAGGAATTGGTTTGTGGCTGGGGAGGAGGGAATTCATCCTGGTTGCCAAGGCAACTGGGCCACTAACACCTCCTTGCCTCATCCAGCCCTGCATATACTGCAGGTGGGGCAGGACCGGGGGGAGGGGGGGTTGTCATTCAGACTTTCTCCCTCCACACAGCTTCACTTACAGAACTGCCCCAAATGATCATGGAGAGCTATGTGCAACTTGAGCTGAACTGAAGTGAGTCTCACCGGTTGATGCTGTTAAACAGCACAGAGGATCAAGGGAAGGAAGCATAAGCCCAATTTCCTGGGCAACAGCAGGAGAACAATGCCTGCAGAAAGCAACATTCGTACCCCTACCATTATGACAACCAAGTTGGTGGCCAAGGAGCCCTCCAAAGGGGTTGAGATTGAACAAACTTCCTCCATAAATACTCCTGAACTCATTTCACAACTGATATGCAGCAGCTTGTAAGTTTTCTTTGTAAGATAACACCAGGTAAGCATCTGCTTAAATACCATTTCCCGAGTCCCAGGAATCCAGGTATGCTTCACAGCAACATCCTAAACAGAGTTACACCCTTCCAGGTCCACTGAAGTCAACGGGCTTTGAAGGGTGTAAATTGATGCTCAGGGTTGTGCTGTCAATGTCACTGCTCAATTAAAAATCCCAGCAAAATTAAAAATAGTTTGCCTCCCAATTAATTTTCTCCCCAGGATGCAAAAGGTGACAACCCCGTTACATTGTGAAAGTTTTGGAGGACATTTTTTAATTCAGCCAGCCAAGACCAAAAAACAGAAAGGAGAACATTTCGAGAGCAGGGTGACAGAAGGACGAAGTGGGCTTTAGGGGAAAGCAAGGGAGACCCAAGAGGGTAACAAACAGAGCTACATTGCCAGAATGAATCCCCTTAATTCCAGATAGAGAGGGAAGGATTCAGCAGCCAGCAACTGAGCACCACAGGGAATCTGTAACAGGCATTTAAAGCTCAACTTGAGCTCTCCCCCCAAAGCTGGCAGGCAGCCCTTTTCATCCCAATTTGGTGGGCTAACTCAGCAACCCTGAAGCACTTCCTGGGTACCAGGAGACTGGCAGCCATCTGCATGTTCACAGAAGCTCCTTGCCAGCCTCACCCTCTGCAGTCAACTCCCATCTCTCTCTCTCTCTCTCTCAATGCAGCAGGGCCACCTAGTGCTCAAATGCAGAGGGGGGGGGGGAGGGACAGAGATCTCTGCCAAGAGTGCTATTTGCAGAATTCTCAGTTGATTTTCCTTGACCAAGGAAGTAAAGAACCTTTGACTCAGGGCCAACCCCGATGCTAAGAGGGATGTGCAGATGAGGGCATCATGCCGCCAACTATCCTCCACCCCTCTCTATTTCTTTGGCTACTATTCACACAATGGAAGAGGGAGAAACTCTCAACATGGTGAAATCACATACTTACTTCTACTAGATTCAAGACTGACTTCGGATGTAAAGGAACTTTTCTGCTTTGGCAAATTGGGTCAGGTATGGGACAGGGTGTGATTTCTCCTGCAGCGCAAGACTTGTTCCGGGCTGGCCAGCCTGGTGAGGTCCGTGACTGGCAAGCAGCATGAAGGCCCATGATCTACCAGGCCTGGCCTCAATGCCGAGAAGTCTCTTGACTGCCTGCCTTTACCTGATTAACAACTTTCTGCAGTTCAAGCTCCAGCTTTCAATTGGCTCCAGTTCCCCCAAAGAACAGCAGGGACCCTGGACTGGAAGATGCCCATTACAAGCCTGGCTTCAGGCATAGCCTCCTGTGCTGGGTCAGCCGATCACCATGGATACCATGCACTGGAAACTGGATACGCAGTCCAAAATCAAGTCGAGCAACAGAACCAAAGGTTAAGAAAGCTGAGAATCAGTCAAAGGTTGCAGGAGCAAGAAGTGGAGGCTAACAGCCAGTATCAGGTCTGAGCATGCACGGTTGCTTCCACGCTGAGGCAGGAACGTGGGGGTGTTTATGACTAGGTCCTCCCTTCCCTGGGAATCAATCTGCCGAGACTCCCAGCCCCTCACGTTGCCTTTGCAAGAGCTGCAGTCTGGCACTCTTCCTTCGCTCTTGCACATTCAGCCGCTGGTGTGCCCTGCTTCTGGGACACTCAGGAGAACTAGGTGGGGATTCTGGCCTCAGGGTGTCTCCGCCTGGGGGTGCTGGGCCAGGCTCTGGATCAGTCTCTCCCTCTGGCTGCACCTTCTGTGCAGCTGCTGGGGCCTCGTCTCCCTCAGGTGCTGTTAAGGGTTCCTCTTCTGGGCTGACTCCAGAGGAGGCTGGGTTGCTCCATGCCTCTTCCCTGTCTGAGGAGTCGTCAGCCTCAGCAGAGCCTCCCCTTCTGCTCCAGCTAGGTTTGCCAACCTCCAGGTCGGGCCTGCAGATCTCCAGGAATTACAACTGATCTGCAGACTTCTGAAATCAGTTCCCCTGGAGGAAATGGCAGCTTTGGAGGGTGGAATCTACAGTATTATAACCTGCTGTAGCTGGCAACCCTAGGCCCCCAGCTTAGACCCCAAAATCCTACACAAGTTACCTGGGACCACTGACACTTCCAAGTACCTATCTGTAAGTATCTTCTGTCTGGTCTTTTTGTCCAAACAAACTGGGTAACCAGCAGATCATTCCCAACTTCATTTCTAATGACTTATCACAGCTGTTCCCAAATGGCTTTTTTATGCAGCAGGGGTATTTCCAGATTAAAAATATTTGTGAACACGTGTCTAGTAAAAGCAATATATGGGGTTTTTTAGGGTTTTTTTTTGAGGGGGGAGTCTTGGGTACTAAAACCTGTTTTAGTACCTATCTATCTTAGTAGTAGCTTTGTATAGTAAAAAAGAAAAATTAAGTATTTTTGTCTTCTCACACCAAACAGATTCCGACCCCTTCAGACAGCAGGTGGTATTGTGGAAGGGGTAGCCAACAGATGGGATCACCCCACCCGACCACGCGTGCAAGTGCCCCTCACAATGGTCACCCCGACAGAAGCGTCTCATTGACAGGGAACACCACTCAAAACAAATCTGTCTGAGCAGAAGGGAGCAAGAGAGGAACCCTCATCATCAGAGAAAGGGGGAACACAAAAGGCTATTTACACAGGCCCAAGGGAAGCACAGGCGCGGCCAAAGCTACCCCATGGGAGTGTTGTCGCCAGTGCCCTGATCCCACCAGTAAACCCAGCACAGCACCTGCCAGAGTGCCTCCCCCAGTCACTAAGTATACCAAGAAAGTGGTTCCATTTCTGTCACTCGGTTCATTTCAAAAAGCAATTCATGCTGTCTCACAATGTTCTCACTATGCATCCACGTCAGTACCAGGAAAAGAAAAGAAAAACCTCTATGAGATAATGCCCTTTCTTGCAATCCAGTACTACAAAGCATGCAACCATCAATTTGCACAACAATCTGGCTGCAAATCCGGTGAACTGATCAGGACCAGGAAATAGTGAATTAAATCTCCCATTCCACCCCTGCTATGACCACAGCAGAACAAGCATTCTTGTAGGCTAAGAATGCCTCCTCTATAGGGGGGGGAAACACTGCTTGACAAGGGGCCTAGGCCTTGAACATAGACTCAGAATTATCCACTGACCCATGAATTCATGACAGTCTCAGACGCTGCACAAAATCCCAGGATTTTAGGGATCGTAGAAACATTATTTCAAAATCCTTCCGGCGCCACAGCACAACCAATGAAATATCAATAGCACCACCCCACAGTCATTTCCAGTTAAAGGTGCACTTTATTATGCAGATGCAAAAGTTGTTGCCAAGACTGCAAAGTGCACTTTTTTTTTCTTTCTGGTCGATCTCCATCCCCAGAAGAGGGAAGCCAAATCCTTACCTGGAAGTGCAAGATAATTGTCCAGATGAGCCCCAAGGTGAGCTTCGGGTTCCCATCTGTGATGTCATCATTGCGAATGTTCACCAGCTTCACCTAGAAGAGAACCAAAGTAAAGATGTTCATGAGCTGCCTCTAGTAGGGAGTTGGTGAAGGGAAGCATAATTAACCTGAATAAATCAATAAATGTGACATCAGCTGTTATGTACTGAGATGGAATGCTACCTAGGACCTTGACCAAGCTTGAGTAACCAAATAATAGACAGCCAGGATCCTGGAAGGAACCAATGAAGCCAGAGTGGGAGTGTAAATAGCCTATCACTGTCTCTCTTTGTGTGTGTGTGTGTGTGTGTGTGTGTGTGTGTGTGTGTGTGTGTGTGTGTGTGTTGGGTGCGGCGTTGGGTGCACATTTAAGCAGGGCTGCGGTCCTGCTGAGGTTGTCTTAGAGTTTAGCTGAAATCACTAATAAACTATGAACTGATCACTCAACACGTCTGAACCCAGTATATTTCATCAGCCCAAGCATTTTCTGCAGCCTCCTCACTTACATCAAAGGCTGGAGTTAAATGAGCACAGGAAGCAACACACTGGGCAAAAGTTAGGTCCATGCAGTCCAGGACTCTGACTCCAGCCATGGCCAGCCTCTGGGAGCTCACAGGGAGACGGCTGGGTGGCCATGGACTTGCCCTCGCTTGCCTCCTCATTCCAAGCCAGATAACCATCTGGGCCTCTCTGGTAAAAATTGTCCAAGGCCTTGCCCAGGCCTGCCACTTTATAAAGTCTCTTAACTGGAGACCATTTTAGATTCAAGTCCAGTAGCACTTTAGAGTTCAAAAGATTTTTAGGGTATAAGCTTTGGAGAGTCGACGCTTTCTTCGTCAGATGATGGGATTTGACAAAGGAAGGTTTGACTGTCAAAGGCTTATGCTCTGAAAAACGTCTTTAGATTTTGGGGGGGGTATTTTTGGAATTGTTTGTGTGCGTGTGTACATGTGTGCCTGGGCCTGGAAGTCATTGTGACCTCTGGCAACTATTACTAGGACACGGAGGACATTCAGAGAAGTGGCTTGACAACCTGCCTCTGCCTCCCGGCCCTGATATTCTTTGGAGGCCTCCCACCCAAATACTTGCCAGGGTCAGCCCTACTTAGCTTCCGAGATCTGACAAGATCAGGCTTGCCTGGGCTATCCAGGTCAGATGCCCTGAAAATCTTGTTAGTCTCTAAGATGCTACTAGACTCCGTTCTACTGCAGACCAACACAGCTACCTTGTGAAATTTAGGGATGTCAGGGATTGCCCCCAAGATCCTTGGGGTTGGATAGAACTACTCTGCTGCCTAACTGGGCTTCTTTCTCTGCAGAACTCACAGACACTTTGAATACTACAGTTCTTATAGACATTATTAGTTGATCTTCTCTGCAAAGGTAGTCAACAGCAATGTACCTGGACCAACAGGGCCAACTGCCATCAGCAGACATCCCCTCCCACACCCCACCAACTTGTCTAACCCTCTTTTAAAGTCAACAAGGTTCATAATACTAAACCTCAGCTGCCACCCCACCTCCCCTGACCATGTCGAGGTTGCAAATTCCCTCTGTTTAAATTAAGTAGGACCTGAAGAAATTATTTCTTTTGCTGGTCTTAACTTACTGGCAATCGATTTCACTGGACAACTTCCGAGTTCTGCTTTGTTTTGTGAGAGAGAATACAGTTCGTTCTCTCTCTCTCTCTCTCTCTCTCTCTCTCTCTCTCTCTCTCTCTCTCTCTCTCCAACCCTTCCTGTACCTTCATAACATTTTGTAAACCCGGACCGGAAGTAGGTACGGCGCGGCGACGGGCGGCTTCTCGGGCGCTCCAAGAACGCCCAATCCTTTAACGTTCTTTCAGGGGACCCCGGGGAGACCTCGGTGGACCTCCTGGAGAGAGGACTATGCAGGGGACTCTGTTGCGGCCCCTCCCGCTCTTGGCAAGGCGGGGGGGTGACCGCTTCCTGTCCCGAAGCCGGAGCATTTTATGGAGTAGAGATCGCTCTACACAAGCTGCAACCATCCTTTTTTACCATTTTTGAAACTGAATTTCAATATGGGATATAGCAAGGACTTTGTAAGTACACGTCTTTCTAATCTTTAATGGTCTGGACATCGTTCGGCAAGCTACCCTTTGATTTTTGTGCCCAAGATGGAGGTGTATGAGCGGCCAGAGAGAGAAAGAGGCAAAGGAATATAATGGATGGTTGTTGTTTTTTTCTTGGGGTTTGAGAACTTTGTAGGACTTAAATTTCTGCTTGAATTGTTGGACAAATATTGAAAGTGGATGTCACTAAGTAGAAGTAACTTTATTCGAAGTAACTTTATTCCTAAAATGGCATTGTCAGCTGAGTCAGAGAAGGAGGACTTTGACAATGATACTTTGGTAGGAGAACTTACTTTGGATCAATTTATGAAGGTATTGAGGGAGGAAATTCAAAAAGGCATCAGACAAGCATGTGCGAATGTGATTGGAAATTTACAAGTGGCACTACAGGACAAAGAAAAAGAGAGAAATGAAGAGGAATTAATGCAGGACGGTTGTGATATGGGGGAACAACAGGCTGGCGGTTATAAAGGGACCTTTGTTAATACCCAGCCTGTCCCATTGATTGAAGCAAAAACAAAGAGGAGGGGTTTGTCATATACAGAGACAGAACAAACAAAAAAAGAGAGAGAAAATATGCCTGATAAGGAAGGGAGAAATGAAAATAAGAAGAAAAGGAAAAAGAGATCAAGACAAGATGTATGGAAAAGTAGGTTTGAAAAGACAATTAAGAGCATAATCAGGTGGAAATATAGAAGATAAAACGCTGATATAAGATCACATATAGCTAAACAAAACAGAAATGGGGGTTTACGGAAGCGAAATAAAAAGAAAACAAAGAGATTTAGATGACGTTCGTGGAAAGACGAGAGTGGAAACACAACTTGGGACCCAGTTAGATGGAAATACAGAAGAAACAATCCAGAAACAAAACTACAAGCATGCAAAGAGAAAAGTCATGTGGACTCATTGGAACAGGGAAAGCAAACTTCAGATTTATAGGAAAAAAATAAGCTGTATGAAGTCTGAGGGGAGTAAATATATATATATATATATATATATATGATTTTTGTTGGAAAAATAAATGGATGGCCTTGATGTATTTTAAAAGCAATGAATTTCTCTTTATGGTTAATCACTTATTTATGCATGTAGGATGGGAGCAATGTTTTGGTAATATAAGTGGAATGGGGAAGGTCACCCCCCCCCCCCATTCTTAGCTTTCATGTAAATTATTCTGTTTCTTATTATCATGTGTTGTCATTTTGGGATTGACATTCATTTTATTTAGCACATGTTCTTTACAATGTATTTCATTTCCTTCAGGTTCAAATAAAGCTTTTTTTTTTTTTTTTTGTTTTTTCCCCCCCCCCCCCCCCTCTTTTCTCCATACATTATTTTGTAGTAGTTAGAGTATAGGGGGGAAGAAAATTATGAGTCAGATTTAAATGGGGTTTTAGACATTTAGTGTAATATGTTTCATGGATTTGTGTTGGAAATGAAGTTATAATTCTATTGTACTGTAAAATTGATTATTTGGTTTATATGCCTAATGATTAGCCTTTATAATTCAGGGGTGTAAGGTAATTTTATAATAAATTCACAGGGAAAAATAATGTATTAAATGTGGGAAGGAAAAATAATGAATAGGCTGTAGTTTATAGAAAGACTAGAAATAATGCCCGTTGTGGAAATAAATACAACGGGATCTAGAAAGAGGCTCTGGGAGAGTGCTCTGGCTTTAGTCAAACAGTGTCAGTTTCCTGTGGCGACCTAAGCAGGGTCCACTAAACAGTCCACTGTTTTCTCCAGAGGGACTGATCTCTGCTACCTGAAGAGCATTTGTATGTTTGAGTTATCTGTAGCCCTCACCTGGAGAGTGGTAACCATTGTTACCCATTCTCCTCTCCCCTATGAGGTATGTTATGCAACTGAAAATCCCAACTGCCTTGCGGGGGGGGGGAGTTTGAGGTGTGGAATGGACTGAAGTCCAATCAGCTTCCATATGCAAAAGACCAGGTTGTCACAGCAGTTGTGGTGTGGGCAGGACCCGGGCTTTGCCTTCTGATTGGTGGCAATATATGCTGAGGAGCAGTGCCATCAGCCATACACTAAGGGAGTGCATTTTAGAATTAGAACTTTGGCACCCACTATTCAATTATATATAAGGAGAGATAGCTTGTTTGATGTGTGGGTTATATTGGATTATATTGGGAGAAGGAATGGATCTTGGTCTACCCTACCATAGATTACTTTATTTATTGTATAGAGGTGAAATTAGTAGGTTAATTATGTGTGTTAAGGTTTTTTGGGTGAATAGGGAATAAAACCTATAGTTAATGTTTGTTATGAATGCCTAATAGCTTAAAACTTGAAAGAAGGTAATTATCAAGTGGAAATTGTAAGAATTTCAAATGGAGAGTCTAATGTCTATAGAGAAAGGAGGAACTAAAGAGTACAAGAAGCAAGTTAATAGATATTAGTAAAGTTAGAAAGGCGTACATAAAATGTTAAATCTGTGTCTTTAGCTTTTATCCCTAAGAGGTTAGTGAAAATGATGGTATATTGATTTATTTGTATTCATAAATGCTAATTAGAGTGTATGTGATGTATATGTGGCATATTGAAAACCCAATAAAAGGATCATTCAAAAAAAAAAACATTTTGTAAACCCATTATGTCCTCTCACCACCCCCAATTTGTCTTTTTCACTGCTGCTGTTTTGAATCTCCTCCCAGCCACAGTAGTGAAAGATGGCATTGTCTGAGTATATTTTCAATCTGTAAAGTTTCCCAAGCAAGCAGTAAACCCACAGGTGTGCATGGGTTAGGGTTGCCAGCTCTGGGTTGGGAAATACCTGGAGAATTTGGGGTGGAGTTTGGGGAGAGTAGGAGTTGAGGGGGAGGGACCTCAGTGGGGTACAATGCCATAGAGTCCACACCTTCCAAAACAGTCATTTTCTCCAGAGGAACTGATCTCTGTAACTTGGAAACCAGTTGTAATTCCAGCAGATTTCCTGCCACTACCTAGATATGGACAATGAACATTTGAGAATACATGTGACTGCCTCGTTCCAAATTTAGCCTAGTTTAGTCTACTCTTAATAACACCACCAGCTCTCCAAGGTCTTTTCTGAGACCCTTGGAGATGCCAGGGGTTGAACCCAAGATATTATGTATGTAGACCACTGAGAAAATGTCTCCTCCCTTAAATTCAGAAATACTCCATAGCAGGCACTAGCTCTGCTCCCCTCGTCACTGTATGTGCCCCTCCCATATTAACATTTAACACACACCCTGCCCCAAATATGCATTGTGGCTTTTTTAAAAAATAGATATTTCTCTAAAGGCTTCTTCCCAAATATTTCAAAGCACACCATTTAATTTAGATATCACTTATCCCATCAGCACCTCGAATGTTAGGGTTTTTTAAAAAAAAGATTACAGATCATATAAAATACAAGTCCAAACTTGATCGACCCACACCCTGCAAACCTCAGACCGCAACTGCCTTAGGGTCTGGCACAGGAAAGAACACATTACCCACACTTTTGGGCAGGGAACAGAGAAGTCCTACAGGTAAAGGGCACTTTCCAAATTGAAGCGCTAAGGTCGCCCAAATGCCCTGAACAGGTGGTCCTGTCACATGTTCATGGAGAAAGGGGAGTATGGACCTTCTGGCACAAGCATGAACCAGAATTTCATGTGCAACCACAAACCTTGGGATCAGCACAGGCACTCAGTTAACTGAAGCATAAGTTCTTAAGAAACGCTTATCACAACTTCTTGGCCATGAGCATGGTCATATGGACACATGCACTTTGATATTGCAGCACCCAGGTGGTACATGAATTGCTCCAGGAGCTGTGTGTCTCTGGCATTTTGTGCAATCACAATCACTGTTTGCAGGAAGGAATTGTAGGCACTTCAAGCACAGGTGCTAGTGGTACTGGCAAGGATGCAGTTCCTATCTGTTGGAAATGCATTCTTCTTGTCAGATCCTAAAGCCTTAGTGGTCTGAAGGTTTCTCAAGGATACAACTAGACTCTCTCTCCTGCATCTGCCTTCCTGTGTGCCTCTCAGAAGAAGAAGAAGAGAAGAGATTGGATTTATACCCTGCCCTTCACTTGGAGTCTCAGAGCGGTTTACAAACTCCTTTCCCTTCCCCTCCCCCTCCCCACAACAGACTCCCTGTGAGGTGGGTGGGGCTGAGAGAACTCTGACACAAACTGCTCTTTCAGGAACAGCTGTGCCAGAGCTTGTAACTGACCCAAGGTCACATCAGCAGGTGCAAGTGGAGGAGTGGGGAATCAAACCCAGTTCTCCCAGATTAGAGTCCGCACACTTAACCACTGCACCAAACTGGCTCTCAGCTGACCTCTCTGCTCCAAGTGGGCCTCACCTTTTGAATGGGAGGGGGAAGGGGGATGTACTGTACTTTGGATCTGGGAGCTGTCTCTTGCAATGCCCTCTGGGAGAAGATCCCCATTGTCATTTACAGTTTTGGAGACCCAGAAGATTTACCTCTTTGCTATCCTAGAAAGGTGGCATACAATGGATGCTCCTAATCTCCCACAAATTCTATCACGTGTCCCTCAGGCTCTTATTGGCTGGAAGCACAAGGAGGAGAACACCATGGACTGGACAATTTCCCTGGTGACTTCCTGTCAACTGCTTGGGGCAGCTGACTTCTCCCTGCCACAACCCTTCTCAACCAGCTGCAAGGACATAAGCAATCCCGGCCTTCTTCTATATGGACCTGCCCACTGATGGAAGATCTTAATGAGTCTTTTGATGCACATTCTAACAACATCTGAGGTACATAGCACTGTTTCATGGAACAGGGATTTCTCAGCAGTCCCATAAAGCACACAACAGTCAAAGGCGGTTTTCATTTGGGAGGGCACCTAGTTTTACTAATGTGTAAAATTATATAGCTAGCAATCCTCATCCAAAAACTATTTCATCAACCACTAAAAGATTATTTTCCTGTTAAACCATATATTACAATAATGAAGAATTATTTCAGTAGTCATTAAGTAGTAGATAATTTTCTACTCTCTTATACGGGCAACGATTTGTAAGAAGGTGGATTAAACCACCATCCTACATAGCAATTGTAACGATTCCTTGTTTTATTTGTGTGTGTGTGTGTCTTTAAAAGTTTGGATGCATGGTGGTGAGAGATAGTCTAGGGTGGTTGAAACAGGCAAGTGGTGTGATTGGTGATTGGCAGAAAGGGGGAGGGGTTTTAGAAAATGTGTGTCAGTCAAGAGTTACAGTTTAGACAGTTGATAAAGACAGTTAGGGAGTTAGTTAAGTTCTGTGTATGAGAGGAGGGAGACACATCCCTGTGTGGGATAAGTTAGTTCTGAAGTCTGAGAGAGAGACAGTATGCTGTGTGATACAAGAGCTAAGTTTTGTGTATGAAGAAAAGTTGAAAGTATAAGGAAACAAGAAAGTAAAGTTAAAGAGAAAAATATGAATGTCTGAGTGACAGACTGGAGAAACAGTGAACTTACATGACCTTGAGTTAGTGTTACAAAGTTACATGCCAAGATCCCTGACAGTGGAGAGAAAAGTGTGTGAAATACCCAAAGCACTTGTTCAGTATTTACCCATTCCTAGATACAGAGTCCTATCCTGTTATTTACGAATTACTTCAATAAATCTTCTTTTATTTAAGTCTGCCAGCTCTGAAAGGAATAATTTCTCATGAAACACACAGACCCTCATGAAGGCCTAAACCCTCGACCTACCTACCCAGTGATAGAAATATTATAGAAAAAGGTTTGGAAAGCCTTAAATTTCCTGGTGGCAGCCGTATACCCAGTTGAACAAAACATAAAGAACACTTTTATCCCCAGTTAAGGGGTCGTCACAGAAAAGAAAACTCAATGAAGAAGCCAGCTCCAATCTCCCTTATAAATAAAAGCTGAATGGTGGTGGCACTTCTCTAGAACATTCCACACGCTCCAAAATCAGTTCGCTCTCTGATCTGTTATTCAGAGGGTCTCCCTATCCACTGGCTGCTTTGCCTGAGTCCTGCCTCCAATATTCTAAACATTTTGCTAATCCTCTCCCCCCCATAGTCAGTCAGAACACAGAGGTTATTTGCATATGCAGCCTCATTGGCCTCTACCTTGGAACACAGAGGTCGTTTGCATATGCGACTTGATTGGCTTTTGCCTCTAACATTCTAAACAGTTTGCTGTTCTGAGGTAAAATGTGTCCAATCTCCAGGTGAGGGCTGGAGATCACTCAGAATTACAACTGCTTTCCAGATGGCAGAGATCAGTTCCCCTGGAGAAAATGGTGGGCTCTGTATCCTTATATGCTGCTGAGGTGGCCCCCGTATGACAGCCAATGTGACGTAGCAGTCAGGGCTTCAGAGCACGGGAGAGGCTGCAGGTGTGTGGGGGGTGGAAAGCTGAAGAGTGAGGGGGAAATAAAGGTAGGTTGATGATTGGCTGGGAGGTAGATAGGGTTGCCAACTCCAGGTGGGAAATTCTTGGAGATGTGAGGGATGGAGCCTGGAGAGGGAAAGGTTTCAGGAGGCATGGGACCTTGGACAGGTACAAAGCCATAGACTCCACCTCCAAACCAACTATTCCCTTCTGGGGAACCATCGTTGCCAATCTCCAGGTGAGGGCTGGAGATCGCTCAAAATTACAACTGTTCTTTAGGTAGCAGAGATCAGTTCCTCTGGAGAAAATGGTGGACTCAGTGTCATTATACCCTGCTGAGGTCGCCACAGCAAATTGACACTGAGTGTCCAAGGCCGGGGCACCCGCCCAGAGCCTCTTTCTAGAGGCCGTTGTATTTATTTCCACAACGGGCCTTTTTCCTAGTATTGTTATATTACATTATTTTGTTTAAACATCTGGGGTAACATAATCAGACAAAAATGCTAATTTTGGTAGGGGAGGGAGTTCTGAGCTATTGTGTGTCTTGTTGTTTTATGCTACTTTTAATTTGTGTGTTAAAGATTAACTGGGAGCCACTTCGAAGAATGCATTTATTCCAAAGGTGGGCTATGAAATGTATTTATTTTATCAATCAATTCAAAAAAGAGACACATTTTCAAAACCAAGTGCCCTAAAAATAAACCAAGATATCAGTGAAATTTTAAAACCCGATACAAAAGCATTTCTTAGGTGGAGAACATATAAAACATGTCATGCATCCATTCTGCACACTTAAAGCTGCTACTCTGAAGTTTAGGAATTTGTCATAGCCCAGATCGTCCAACATTAAAATCTGAAAAGAGCTTGAGAGATGCTCCCACACACACACAATTACAGTGTTTGTGATATTTCTGCATGTCATGTGCCTCAACAAGCATTTGTGAGCTATCTTCTTTGTCCTGGGGGAAGGGAGCAGGGATCAAGATGAGGAAATGTCTGTGTAGAGAAAAAAACTCCCAAGTGCCTTTGGCAAAACCCCACTGCTTTTTTAAAAGGGTTGGGCTATCAAGCTGTTCACACTCTCCAGGGCAGGGCACGTGCCTCTATCCAAGCCCCATAAATCTCATCCCTCTGCTCATCACTTTCATTCTTTTATGGACGTGTTGAGACAGAACAGATAGGAAAAGACGGCTCTGTCCAAGTCAGTGAGCAGGAGTTTCATCACCAAATGCCGAACCACCCTCAGGGCCAAATTTCTCTGACACAGAGGGAAAAAAACAGGCCATATTTGTTTGTTTGTTTTAATGGCTTTCAGAAGCACAAGATTTTTTGCTCCACCGTAGCTCTCAAACTGGAGCTGGGTCTTTCAGAGCATCCATGCATTCTACATCCACAGTTTCTCCCATTTGCCCAGTTCCTGATCTTTCCAGAAAGATCAAAGCAGGTTTTTGCCCACAGAGTGGATGGGCAGGTGCAGATTTCCAAACCTTCCTGCTCACATCCTGTGAAATTTTCCAAGGTAACCCCTTGTTAGTATTGACAACTTCCAGGTAGGGACCGGAGACTTCCCAGAATTATAGGTTACAGAGATCAGTTCCCCTGGAGAAAGTGGCTGCTTTGGAAGGTGGATTCTATGGCATTCGTCCCTGCCAAGGTCCCTCCCCTCCCAAACCCCACCCTTGCCAGGCTCCGCCCCCAAATCCTCAGGAATTTCTGAACCCACAGTGTCACGGGATTCCAGGCTGCTATATCAGCCACAACCAGTGAAGACACTTTGTGAGAGGTGGCAGAGGACGGAAGAGACGTAGCGAAGAAAAGATGCCCAGGAAACACTAATAGGGAGGTGCAGGGGTCTTACCTGTCGCTGCTTCAGGAAGTCGAGGGCAATCTGCACATTCTGTAGTCGGTGGAATCGCATCCGGCCCTTTTCCCGGGGCTGCAAGACAGAGAAAGCAGCTTCAGTTCAACCATCCCACCCAAAAAGCACATTTGTTTATCTCAGGGTGGCCCCTTGATTGCTCAGAAAATACATGAGGAGGCGTCCTGGCTCCCTTCAGAGTCTCTTCCCTAAAATCTCAAGCTGCCAGCTAAGATTCTCTCTGGCAAAGGTCACCAATCCTGGTTGCACAGCTTAAGCCAAAATGCAATCAACTCACACATAAGTTGCTAGGCTCAGGTGCCTTCAATATACAACACAAGACAAAAACTACAAAAAGCACACCAGGAAAGACTGAAAGAAGCAAATCTGTCAGTGAGTCATGGCAACTGTCCCAATCTCATTTCATACCATTGCCCCTGGAGTAGGAAACCAACCACCCTCACTTATGGAGGACAGGTTTATCAGTAGCTACTAGCCATGGTGATTAAAAGGAATCTCCCCATTCAAAGACAGTAAGCCTTCAAATATCAGTGCCAGGAGGCAACATGGGGCAGGAGGGAGACCTCAGCCTCTATGCCCTGTTGCTGGGTCTTACAGAGGAACTGCTTGGCCACTCTATAAGACAGGGTGCTGAACTAGATGGACCACTGGTCTGATCCAGCAGGGCTCTTCTTATGTTCTTATACAGGGGGTCCCTTTAAGATCTCCACAGAAAAGACATGCAAGAGACACACCATTTCCATCTACCCACTTCAAGATAGAAGAGTAGGTTTCATACCCCACTCTTCTCTACCTTAAGGAGTCTCAAAGCAGCTTAGAATCATATTCCCTTCGTCTCCCCACAACAGGCACCTTGTGAGGCAGGTGGGGCTGAGAGGGTTCTGACAGTGACTGGCCCAAGGTCACCCAGCTGACTTCATGTGGAGGAGCAGGGAATCAAGCCCGGTTCTCCAAATTAGAGTCTGCCACTCTTCACCACTACACCATGCTGGCTCTCACCAGAAGCCCACACCTCAGCCTCGGTCTCCAAAGACCACCCTGTCCCTCTTCTTTTGTCTGCTCTCAAGACAGCCATGCTTGGGCCTTACAAAAGAAACTTTGGAGGGCAGGTCTTGGGGCACACAGCCCACATTTAGGCAAGCAGGTCTGACTTCAAGGAATTCAAGGAATTCAGCTGAGCTTGACAGAGAGTTGCAAACACAATACAAGAAGTAATAAGAACAGACTTAGCAGCAAATACCTAGTTACTGGGCATGATCAATAGCTGAAATCTTACCACAAAAGGGGGCATCTTTTGCAGGGGGAGGGAGACTTAGAGTATCAGTATAATATGGTGGAAAGTGCCATCAAGTCACAGCATGCAATGAATAGAGGCGGTTCACCACTGTCTGCCTCTGCATGGTAACCCCAGACTTCCTTGGTGGTCTCCCATTCGAGTATGAACCAGGGCCAACCCTGCTTACACTAGCCTGGGCCATCCCATACCCTAGGACAAAACAACAGTTTTTAAAACAGAAGACCCAAATAAAAATAGGAAGGATGGGGACTGGAGAGGCTGTAGGACACAGGGAGCATCGTTTGGACAAATCATTTTATCTCCGTAGGAGAGAAAAGAAATCTGTTGCTTTATCGTGACCATGACCTTCTGCTCTTGCTCTGCATGTTGTCCCAGGATCCCCACAGAGAATGCTGGGATCTAGGATCGCAAGAGGCACTGAGCAGTCTCTCCAATCCATGTGATAGCTCAGATTGCCCATGAAGTCATGCAAGCCCAAGTCTGTACTTGGCCATAGGCACAAGCCAAAGAGATCTTGGCCCTTGGCCTGGTGTGTACCAGCACCACCCTGGGGTGGGCTTGTGCCTCATCACTTCTATTAAAGCTGTATTCATGATTTGTTGAGTTGCATATTTTCGTTGAAATCATACACTTTAAAAATATGAGTCTTTCATTTTGCATCCATATGGTTCCGCAGGGCCTGCAAGACAGCTCTTCCACCAGGCTTTTAATTAGGAGCCGCATCTAACAACTGAACTGTGGCAAGGCCCGGTCCCCCCTGGACTACCATCGGCAGCCTGCGCCAGCCAGTATAAATGGACTGGAAGCTGTATGCCAACTCTGACCATACTCCTCTGTGACCATTCCACCATGGCAATATTATACCGCCTTCAATACTGGCTACTAGCACTTTATGATTATGTTAACTGTTCAGGATTAACTATGATGTTTATAATTTATTATTTTAATGTGTTTTAACTCTGTATGTAAGCCACCCTGAGCCTGCTTTGGCAGGGAGAGCAGGATATAAATTGAACTAAATAAATAAATAATAAATAATGGTATAGCCTGATCTAATTAGATCTCAGAAGCTAAGGAGGGTCAGGTGCTTGGATGGGAGACCACCAATGATGACCCTGCAGGAGAAGGAACTGGTTAACCACCCCTGCTTCTCACTTGCCTTGAAAGCCCCTTGCTGGGGTCTCCATACTTCGGCTGTGACTTGACGGCACAGATGTACATTCATTTCATAAGCTCCTTGCAGTCCCCAATATGGGGGGGGGGGGGGGGAAGAGCAAAAACATAGGACCCCTCCCCCCCCCAAAAAAAAGACAGCTGAGCTCGGGACTCTGATGCCTTTCAGCTGACCCTGCCAGGGTTCCTGCCTGCACCCTCATAGCTCCTGCCCAAGTGATGCTGCAGCAGAGAGGAAGAGGAAAAGATAATCACCCAGAATGACAAAGACAAACAGAGAAAAGGAAATGCTAAAGTTTATCAAAGCAGGAGAAGGGGGGCACCCTCAGAAGCGGCAGCCAAGAGTCCCAGCCATATAGATAACACAGTAAGTTTTACTAACACAACTATTTTTAACTTCTTTAACCACCAAAGGACTTATACTCTTCAGAAAGGCAGGAAGACAGTCTGTTCAAATACCCATCCCCAGAGCAAGGGACCATGGCAGATGCTCTCCTTGTGGAAGGACCTTCTCCCTGGAAGTCCTTTAAGTCCAGAAGTGCTCCTCCACTGCCCCCGCCCCACCTTTCCACTGGGATACAAATCCCCTTCAGTCCTCTGCAGAGGTCAGGCAGAGAGGTCCGCACGCAGGCAAGGCAATCATCATGCAGCATTCATTGCTGATCTCTGACTACAAAGGTGCAGGCACACAACACCCTTGGTGCAAGATGTGGTTTTGTCTCCCCATGCAGAAAGGGCCATTAGATTGGCCTCCTAACCTTTCCTATATTCATCCTAAAAGGTTATATTCGATGGGGGTGGGGGGAGAGAGAGAGACCCAGCACCGCCACTTGCTTGAGTGTATGTGTACACATGCTCACATTGGTATGTACCCATGATTGTGTACATAGGAAGCATCTAAGCCAATGGTCTCTGGTTACAAGTGTGGGAATATCACACTTTTTGAAGAAGTGCACAGGAACTCCAACAAACGGACTATCATGCACTCACACCATGGTGGGTTAGTATTCCTTCCACATTCAGCTACCAACATCAGCATAGGCGCAGGGATAATCCAGTGAAAGTTCAGATACACACCTCCCTGGCAGAAACTCACCCCATGCCACTTTTGGCAAGGGGAAGGGACAATGTACAATTTGCACCTTGAGCAAATCGAGTTGAAGACAGTTAACGGCATTTGATGGGTTTAGATTTTATTCACTGGCAGTCCTAATTGAGATTTTAAATTGTGGCCTTTTATGGGCTTATAATTGTAGTTTCATTATATTGTAAATAAAACTTTTTAATTTTATTTATATTGTTTATAATTGTGGTTCTATTTGTATTGTAAGGTAGAAAGGCAGCTAAAAATGTTTTAAATAACGAAAATGTGCATTTCCCCCCCAAACTGCCTAGCTTAACTTGTGCCTGCCTGTGGAGGTCAGGAAAACTCCTGCTCTCCTGGTGTCCCGCAAACTATGCAAACTGATTCAAGAGGACTTTTGTGTGTAGGTAATAAGGTTGCACTGCACAAAATGGTTTTACAAACTTGCTTGGATAAATTATTAAGGACTATAACTGCTGTGTTTTGCTTATGGTAAGTAGGATTCTATTTATGTAATTTCTGTACCGCTTATTGAGTCATGTGAATACTTATGCTATGCTTCAGTTCTTTCTGGTGCTTCCAGACTGCTAAAATCCTAATGCATTAGTTACTGAATGCCCCCTTTTTGTGATTGTTCTGACTCATTAAGTGTAATATGCCTTGACTCCCTGTGGCAGACAATAAATAATGTAAATAAATAAAAGGTAAGATTTGATTGGGTTGCGTAATATATTTATGGCTGAGAGCAAGTGAAGAGACAGGGCAAGGCATCATGTTTTCACACACTTCTCTCTCAGGAATGATGAGGTCTAGAAACACGCATTTTTGAAAACAATCTTAAAAATGCAGGTTCTCCAGAGTCCACACATACTACCCAACATACTATACAAGACCCTTCTTGCACCCCCAGACCCCCATCTTCTCCACTGGCACACAAAAGGTCATCCTCCTGAACTTCTGAACATCATCTTCTTTCCCCTTAGTTTTCCCCTTCTGCTCCTGGTGCCTGAGATTACCCAGTACCAAGACTGCACGTACATGAACAGCATGCACGCAGTACCATAAGAAAACTAGATTTCGGAATCAGATGTCACACTGAAGAAGCACAGACAGGACAGGTGAATAGAATAAGAAGAGATTGGATTTATACCCCGCCCTTCACTACCCAAAGGTGTCTCAGAGCGGCTTACAAACTCCTTTCCCTTCCCCTCCCCACAACAGACACCCTGTGAGGGTAGGTGGAGCTCTTGACAGAAACTGCTCTTTTTCAAGAACAGCTCTTATCAGAACTATGGCTTGCCCAAGGTCATATCAGCAGGTGCAAGTGGAGGAGTGGGGAATCAAACCTGGTTCTCCCAGATTAGAGTCTGCGCACTTAACCACTACACCAAACTGGCTCTCAGGTGACTGAGGCCAGAAGTCTGTGTAAGGTTGCCTTTCGCACCATACAGTCCCCTTTCAATGTGCCTTTCTTTCCAGGAAATTAACCACCTCCCTCATCCTATTAAAAGTTGTAACTTGGAAGTTAGTCCCAATAGCTTTTGATGGAACTTTTATTTCCATTCAAAAAGCTGTGGGTCATCGTATCTTAAATGGGAAGGACAAAGTGCAAATGATGGAAAATTGTACAATGGCCACAGGAGACCATTTGTCAGCTGTGGGGGGAAGAGAGTTGCCAACTCCAGCTTCGGAAATTTCTGGAGATTCTGGGGTGGTGCCTGGGGAAAGTGGAGTTTGGTGAGGGGACGGAACTCAGCGGGGATGTGATATCACTTGGAATTCCATTACTCCTAGTCTCTGCAGTGTACTATAGGGCAGCCGTTTCCTCCAGGGGGACTGATCTTTGTGGTCTGGAGTTCCATTGTAACTCCAGGAAAACTCCAGACCTTGCCTGGAGGTTGAAGCAACCCGAGCTGCAGTGTTAGGAGAGTCTAGTAACAAATAAATATACACTGCAAAAACCTTTTAGCAAACTGATGTGTTCTATTTATGGTCAATACAATTCAATACATACAGATTCCTAACTACCAAACAATTTTGCATCAGTGTTTTTGACACTTGACTTGACTTTTAAAACACTGATGCAGAATTGTTTGGTAGTTAGGAATATGTATGTATTGAATGTTATTGCTTATTGAATGTAATGAACATTTATACCTGACTAGGATGAAATAATGATACACTATGCACTTTACTAAATGATGACCATAAATAGAACACATTAGTTTGCTAAAAAGTTTTTGCAGTGTATATTTATTTGTTACTAGACTTGCCTGGAGGTTGGCAATGCTGGGAGAGCCCCAGTTCTTCTAGAGTCACAACTGAAACCCCAGACATACATCCCAACGAACCAAACACTAGCTCAGCTGTCAGTCTTCCCCCCACGGTTCAAACCGTTTGTCTTCCCCCCCCCCCCAATTGAGTTGTACAAACATTCCTGTGTTTATCTCTTCATTTACCACCTTACTAATTAAAAGAGAAGTGTGTGTGTGTTTTAATTGCAAAACTGCTCCAAGGACAGGGAGAAAGGGTTCTCTGTGACATCAGAGGGGATGGTAGCCAATCAAGACCAATCACAGCCAGCTGCTGCTGCCAACCTGGCCAAACCAATTTTGCCAGAATTTAACACTGGAGAGAAAAGGTGTGTGCTTCCATGAGCTGCTGCACTGATCTAAAAACATCAGGTCTGTCTTCAGTGCAAGCAGGCGTGCGAGCGTGAGCACTTTAGTGAGACTAGCAGGGGCCATTTGCTCTGGCAGATCCAACCCATTACCTGCAATATGGAGCTCATTCAGGACTGCATTAAGGGTCGCAGTAATACTGCATGTGAGGTTGCTTTGAACTTGGGAATTATTATGCTAAGCAGAATTAGTATTAATTCCTGACTCTCAAAATCTTACGCCCTGAAATTCTTGCTGGTCTCTAAGGTGCTACTGGACTCAGATCTAACTGTTTTGCTGTAGACCAACACGGCTGTCCTCGGAAACTATTAATTCCTCCATTCCTTAGCAGATACCCCAGCCACGCCTGGATTATCTGGCTGCGCCCTGGTGTGTCAGTAACTGCCAGCTCAGCTGTCAAAGGCCATCGACATACTCCATCACCATCCTCCTCCTCCTCCTCCTCCTCCTCGCAGTCTTCACTGCTTGTGCGACACCAGGATGGCCCTCTCACCAAGCGAAGGCTCTTCTGCCCAGCAGGGTCCTTTGGCTAACAGGCACGGCAGACAAACAGCACCAAAGGGAAGAAATGGCAAACACTTGCCCAAAGAAACAAAATGCAGCAGGCACAAAATGCACAGGAGGAGGAAAGAGGGGCCAAAAAAATGGTCTCCTTTGCCCTCCGTGCTCTAGGGTTTTTGTTATTTTAAAGTAGAACACATGGCTTATCCCAGATCTTGCCCACAGCAAACATTCACAAGAAGTAAAGGGCAGAACATCGGATCACTCTTTCATGGGGCCAGAAATCACATTCTTTCTGGTCTCATAATCAGGTCACAGCTCACAATAGAGACCCCCCCCCCAATGCAGAAGGTACTGGCTATCACTTCAAGACAGTTCCCAGCTGCCCAGAAAGCATAGCAAGAGACAGCCCTGGGGATGCTGCCTCTCACCATCTGTAATTCCCATCCACATGTGTGGAAGTGGCCCATCAATAGTGGCAATTCAGCACCTTCCCCTCCAGAGGGTTTCTGACCACCTTTCCCAGGCCCACCTGCCCCTCCACGGGCAGGCCCTTTCCCATGGATTCATGGCATCAATAAACAATGCTAAGCCACAGCATCAGGCCACAGGTCCCATGGAAAAAGCCTTTTCCAAAGAGGGCATCTTTTCTATTGGAGGGGACAGCCATCAGTCATTGCCCGTGCCACCTGCCATTCGAGAGCCATATCTGAACTCTTGTGCAGGACCTTATTCTGACTCAGGGCCCATCCCACAAGGTGCTGCCCAGTCTAGAAAGGGATTGCCATTTCTGAAAAGCCAGTTTGGATTCGTTCTTTGTCAAATTCTGTTCTGGGATGATGCAAAAAAACACAGCTTGACCATACTCACGCAGGCACGGCTGTGGTATTCTGATCCAAACAGGGTGCCAGGGAGGCTTGGTAGACCCAGAGCCCAAAGGTGGTGGTCAATCCTGACGGGCCCTTCCCAACTACCCTCTTCTCAGAGGATTGGGGGGGCAGCAACCAACCTCCAAGGTACAACCCAGAGGAGTAGATCTTAGACAGGATTGGCAAGACCCTGTGCCGGTCATGGCACACTCCTATAAGTGAGCAGCTAGTGAGACAGCACCAGCCTGAAAATGCACAGCTTCAAAACTAGTACAACTGAGGTGTCTTTGGGCCAAACTAAATGTTACTGTTTCTAAAAGAGTTGGATCTGGGTTTCCCAGAATCAACTTGTGTTCCCTGCAGCTGCACAGCAGCTACAGGGAGCTGCTTTTTTTTCTTCTTCTTTAAGAAAGAGCCCAAATGGGCTCAGAATGGTGATGTGAGTGGAGGAAGGCCTCCTGCCTCCACCCAAGTCACTTTCCTGGGCAAAAATCACACTGGAGGGGAGTTATTTCCCTGATTTTGCTGTTCCAGGTGTACAGACACTCCATACAGAGTAGCAAAATCAGGAAAATAACTATCTCCCCTGCATGGTTTTCATACAGAGAAACAGCTTGGAGGGAAGCAGGAGCTCTCCACCCCCACAGCACTGTTCCAAGCCCACTGGGGCTCTCCTCCTCCTCCTCTTCTTTTTTTTTTAAAGAAGCCATTCCTTGAAGCTGTTGTGTGGCTGCAATGAACACAAACTGAGACTGAGAACTCCAATCCGACTCTTCAAAAACAGTAACATTTAGTTTAGCCCTTTACAAAGCCCCTTTATTTAGTTTTGCACATTCAGCAGTGCAGCATAGATGTGTACATGTGCCCACACACACACATACACACACAGAGATGACCATCACCATCATAACAATTGTCAGACCCCGCATCTATTAAGATGGGGGGAGGGTCACAAGTGACAAAAGACAGTCTACTTATTTAGACTAATATATCTATTAGAGGGGGACAAGCAAGGAGGACACCTTCTGCCTGTCCTTGCAGGTTTTCCTGCTGGCACATATAGGGAATCCCTGCTATAATTCTCAGCTCCTAAATTTCAAGCCTGCTGCAGGTTCAAGCTTTGGGTAACCCCAAGGTCCCAGCCAGATGGCCCCATACATCCTAGCTACCATCTCTGAAACACAGTATACATTCTTTTCCTATATACAGATTAATATTACCTGATGGGAAGAATATACTTTATAAAGGAACATGTCAATATAAATGCTATGCAATGAGGAAATCAAACAGATCCCCAAATATGCTCCAGATCTAAGGAATATGTCTTTGGCTAAAAGTCTGGGCTAAGAAGGAGGATGCTCTCCCAGGTAGTTAGACAGCTTTTATTGCTTAGCTGGCTGGGAAACTTACCAATTTGACACCTGAAAGGACCTCCAGCAGAGAGATGAGGTTGTGGCCATCCCGCAAGTCCTCGTAGAGGTCATTGATGTGCTTGCGCACCTGTGGGAAAGAGGAAGCTGTTCAGAGGCCTTGAAGTCTTCTCTGAACACCTCCCGCAACGCAGTGGAAATATGCATGGGAAAGGGGATTCAGAGAAACACTGAAATCACATATATTTGGTACAGGGAGGTGCAGAGGATTAATAAATGGCATTAAAGCCCCACCCTCTGATAAGAGGAAAACCTGCCCCCTCCCCCAAGATGTCACACTTTACAGTTTGTTTCTGCAGCCATAAGGACTGGAAAACATGCTTTAAAAATCCAGATGCCAGTATCTGTACATTCTCCTTCCTTTTGCACAAAATACACAAAGCATTAGGCAGACAGGCCTTTAACCACATTACGAAGGCTTTACGAACAAACATCATAGGATGGGACAAAATGGGGGGTGGCCTTCAGCCAATAAACTAGAACCAGGCTTACCTTCATCAGGTGCTTGTTCACCCATTTGGTGAAGGTCTTCTTCTGGACTCGATCCCGTTCATCTGTTGAAAAGGACACAGAAAGACAGAAAGAATTCAGGTTAGCCTTTCAGCCCACTGGAAAACAAGGAGTGCACTGCTGTGTATTCATGCCGCAGAACCATTTGAAAGCCTCTTTTGGGACCTGGAGAAAAGAAAATCAGTAGGCTTACAAGAGCATCCAAGGAAAGCCCAAAAAGCTTAAAAACAGGCTTTGCTATTTCTACACAGCTGAATTATATACCTTTTGCTGCTTTTCCGGAGCGTGTCGGTTTCATGAAATGCATAAAACTGCTGCATCTGCCTGCATTAAGGAGGAGGCCTTTTCGAGCCTTAAACAATAGTGGTAATTAGCAGCTTATTCTTTCACTGTATTTTGGTTCATTGGATTTTAGGGATTTAATATTTATTTCAGGCTCTCAAGCTCAGTCCAAGGACACCTGGAGAGCTTTGAACTTTCCAGAGTGCTTCAGGTACCAAGTGCATTCCAACCACACCAACAAACACAGGAGTAAAAGGGCCTCCATCCCCAGTATGCACTTCCCTTGGCCATATTGTGGTCACCAATTGCTTCCCAACCAAAAGGTGAGTTTTCTCATTTGCAAAAAGAATCAGTCAGAACGGGAAGAGGCCCAACAGGAACCCAGGCCAAGCGTTGATTTTAGCAACAGGGCCGTCCACTAGTGGAAAACACAAGCCATGCAGAAAGCGCATGCAGAACAACTTTAGCAATTGAGCCCAGCCAGACATTGCATCAGAATCCACCCTCCAGCATCACTAGCCCTCCTGGACAGGGAAAATACTATTTCTCTACCCTGAGTGACAGCAACAAGTCCCCATTCAATATTCAAAAGGTTTAATTAAGGAAATCTGAATTAATCAAAACTTCAAGCATAGGAAAAGAGATCAGAAGGAAAACTTTCAGAAATTTGTGTTGGCTTCTTTGCAGCATGCTCCCTCCACTCAAAGGCATAAACAGAGTTTCTTTAGTTACGCTGATGCTATCGGTTCAACTCAGTCTTGCAATGTTTGATTTCTCATTTGAAAGTCAAATACCATTCTCTCTCCTTATTTAGGTTTCTGTTTTTAACCCGCTGAATTCATAGGTACACATATTACAGACATACAGGATCTAAGTATACGCTAATGTGAATCAAAAAGAAACAGTTTGCTTTGGATAGCTAGTTTTTTCTCAAAATGCTAACTACACTGAAAACAGTAACAAATAAACCCCAAACATTATGCATTTCAAACTGCTCAAATGTTTAACAATGGGAAATCCCTTGCCCAGCTCAGAGAATTCTGACAGCTCCTCATCTCTTCATGGCCAGGGCTGCACATATGAGTCTACTGTACCTGGGTCATCAGACCCAGAGAACAGCATTCAACAATGTTCGGGGGGAAGTGAATTCAAACCATTCTGCTGTATACACACATCACTCCTTCTCAGCCTCAGATTGCCATCTGGAAAATGGGAACAGCAGGGACCTCTCATGCCCAAGGACTGGCGTGCAGGTCAAGAGGCACAGGAAAAGCAATTGGCATAGTGGAAAGCATGAGACAGACAGGCAAAATGAAGGCACATTTTTAGGTCCCTTGTCTTTCCTTTTCCTACATATCCCCCTACCTTTGTTGTTCTCTGCTACTGGCAAAATGTAGCTTTTAAATTCCTTGGGGCACAGATCTGACTTTGATGCTTTATAAAGCTCCACGCACACTGATGCCACTTTATACACTAATGCCACTGCTCTGTCTATCCCCAACTGAGCATTTATCCCCCCCTTTTAACTTTGATCTCTAGAGTAAATCTAACTCTTCCAGGACTTGCAGCTTCTCTGTGACCATGAGGATCCATGGGCAGAAACGGGTCAGCCCCAATTCACTGCACTTTGCATACAGAAGCCCTGGAACTCACTCACTGCTCAAGGGCTGTCCCTCTGCACAGCTCTGATCAAACCATCAAGGGCTTTCTATTATAAGGGGATGCTGGGGTTGGTGTCCAAGCTGAAGTTTTTAAAACTTAGCAAACGTATAAGGAGCACTTCCCCCCGATAACCCACTCCTGGCATAAGAACTCTCCAAGGGAAAAAAGTACTATGCATCACTGCCACAACATTTGATAGGCACGGGAAAACATTTTGGGACCCTGTAAATAAAAGGCAGCCTCAGTTGAACTGAAGTGGAAGCAGATTGCTGGCGCTTCGGATCAACAAGGTTGCAGAGCAGCTTTTGAACAAACTTGGGGGAAACCAAAAAGGAGCTGGGGAGCTTTTGGCTCAGGAGGCCTCTTCCCTAAGCAGCGATGGAGCCAGTGTTCCAGGTGATCTTAATGGGGGAAAGCAGGACCTGGACAGTGGGAAAATGGCAGGGAATGACAGCCACAGAAGGAGATGAAAGGGCACCAAGGATGCTGGGAGGTGTTTAGGTGCAAGTGCAAGAAGCCTCCATGCCAAGATTGGGGGGGGGGGTGTTGTTACAGAGCTTGGTGTTAAAAGTGAGAATGTAGACAATAACAGGCATTTCAGAAACATGGTGTGACCGGGGTGGGGTGTGTGGGATCAGTGGGATACTGCTATCCCTGGAAGTAAACTATATAGGAAGAATAGTTCTGTATAGGGTCCAATATCAGAAAACATAAGGGGAATCAGCCCACAAAATCGCAGGACCCAAAAGATAACTTAATAGTGGGGACTTACTATCACCATCTTGACCAGAACATAGCAGGCATGATGGAGTAAGAGAAGGAAGGCAAGCAGGCAGAGAAATCAAGGACAGTTTCAACTATCCTCACTGACCAGGCTATTCAGGGTGTTCAGGTCACGTCTCTAATGACCATAAAAGCTTGTGCCTTGGCACAGTCATGGTACTAACTAGAGGGCAGGTGAATCCTGGATTCGGTCCAAGATGTAGATGTTGCACTGACCGGGAACAGTCAGCACAAGGCTATTAACTCTAGTACTTATGTAACCGGAAAGTCCAAAAAAACCTCAACAAGGCAATTTGGCAAAAATGTGGAGGTCCAATTTATTCAAAAGGGCCAAATTCTTTCTGGATTTCTGCCTGAAAGTTATTTAAATCCAAAATAATGACCATCTCAGATAAAATGCATGCCTTAGAAAAGTTACCCTCAAATCCAATAAGATGCCAGTGTGGCTAGCAAACAGAAGCCCCAATTCGCCTCCTCCCATCAAGCGTTTTCCCAGAGTTTAAAGTCTTCTTTTCAGCCTCACAGAGAGCTGCTTCCAGATGAACTCCACCTACAGAGCTGCACTTCCATTAGGCATCCCAAAATACAGAGAGTTGGACCCCAAAGATCCATTCCACAAGGAGCCCTTCCCCACCAGACAAAAAGAGGTCCCGAGTCTCTTGCTCAGAGGAAAGGCTTCTTTGCAAGAACAGAACTGTGGGATTCAGCCTGGTATTCTCAGCAGGGCTAGAACTGGCCCAATTAAAAAGATTTGTTTTGGCTTTTAACAAGCCATCTGGGACTTTCTTCCCTCCTGTAAGATGCTTTCTTAAGAAATATTGGGGACCTTTCACAGGCTCTCCATGCACTCTGATTGTGAGCTGAAGGCCCCAAGACCTCTGCCCCATCTCACTTCAGCCTTGGCACAGTCAATTTGCAACATTTCCCTCCAGAACAACTTCGGTGTTCCAGAATAATAAACCACTGGCTACTGTGTACTTTATTTTAGTACTCAGACAACCCAATTGGGAAAAGCAGCGAAGGGACTCTTTCTTTGCCACTTAAAAGCTTCTCTCATTATATCTTTACAGCTTTACTATACTTATTTCTAACAACTCATCTAGTTATGATTTCCCACACACTCCAAAAAATGCAGGGGGGGGGAGGAATCTTTCCAAGAACAGCAACAGACAACACAACACGCAGCATGCAACCAAGTTTCCATACCTGTGATAAGCACAGGTACCTAGTGATAGAGCAGTGACTGTACAGATGAGCTTCTGGCCCAATATTTGCATACAGGAACCCCCTTTCTTAGTCACCTGAAGCATGACCTAATACATTTCCCCCCATGAAGCCCAGACCAGCCAACTTGGTTTTCCTCAACTCTCTTTTAAAAACAACCCTGTAAAGTAGGAAAGGGTAGGCTGAGAGTATATGTAAGATTCATGGCAGGGCCTGGATATGCCTAGTCCTAATCCAGTACTCTAGCCCCTGCAGCATACTTTCTCTCAGCTCTCCATAAATTCACTTGAGTACGTTCCCTTGAAATGAACAAGTTATACAAGAGCATTCCCATTCAGGCCAATGGAAAAAGAATTTCTGAGAGGGTCACTTCTGACCATCTCCTACTCTACCTCCTGTTACAGTGCCCACCTTCCCTTCCTCTTTTAGGAGATCCCCCTCTGCTCTCTCCAAGCTGGACTGAACAAAGCTGCACAGCAACAGAATTCAACTTTCCCCCTCCCTGGTGTGACTCAGAAAGGTCCCCTCTGCTCTGAAAGCTCTTCTTAACATTCAAGGCCACAAGGTTGATTATGGCCCACTGACAGTATCCCCCACCCATGAGTCAGAGAAGGGTGATGGGAGTCCGAGGTTGCAATCCCTAACATGCTTAACCAGGAATCTTTGAACTCAAGGAGGGCTGCTTACTCTCAAGGAACTGTGCTAAGGAGCAAGCCCTCTGTTTCCCCTCTCAAAAGCAGTCAAAACCAAGGAGAGCTGTACTAACCGATACAGCACATCTGGCTCGCCAGGTGGGCTTTCAGCTCCCGCTCTCCACTGAAGATGTGCCACATGACCCCCTTAGTCCCCGGCAGCTTCAGCTCCTCAGCGTGCCGCAGAGCTGTGCCATCTTCCTGTTTCCCTTTCAACGTGGCCTCCTAAACCTCATGCGGCCCGACTCCTCCCACGACTTCCTACGCAGCGAATGGGACAATCGCACTCTCCGCCTTTGAGAACATCATTCCAAAAAGGCCCTTCAAGCTGGAGATGCTGTTCTTGTGCCTTTGGAGAAGAAGACTTGCTTCACCGGAAGGCTCCCAAGATGTCTGGAGCCCTTCAAAACCACAAGCAGGGGGGGCCAGGAAGATGGCGTTGAAACAAACGCTCTTATCTCACGAGGGCAAAGAAACCTCAGTGACAACAACACGGCAAGAGGTAATGCCTGAACTTCACAAAGCTGGTTCAGCTGCGTCACGGAGATTGTCTAATATCCTGCTTCAGCCCACAAAGGGCTCCACCTTGCCCCACCCTCTACAATACTGTGGGTAGGCAGTTGAAATTCCCTCCTCACTCAAGAAGGGATAAGCAGCAGAATGCACAGGTCCAGGTGGGTCTCCCACACACTCTCTAAACAGAGTGACAGAGAAATGGGACTCTTTGGGGCCTCTGCAGACAGGGAAGCAACAGTCCACACAAAAAAAGCACAAATCCAGAACCACTCTGGGATAGCTCAGTTATTCAATGACCAGGAATGGGAGGTAAATTCTGCAGAGGAAAAAAATTCCTTCCATCAAGCCCCAGTTGTGACCTCGATACCAAGAGACGCACATGTGCATGTTTGCACAGTCCAGCCACCGTCTCCCCCATGAACGCAGAAGGGCAGTCCAAGCCGTTTGTTTGTTCCTCAAACCCTGTTTTCAAGTCCTGGTGTCAACAGCAGCAGTTGTACAAACTGCAATGCCACCAAGGGAGAACAATGGAGCCTTCATTTCTTTTTGCATTCATGCCACTTGGGTCTGCAGCATCTGCACCCGTAATAGCCATCTTATTTTCTTTTTCTTAATCCAAAGACTGCCCCCCACCCTACTCCCAAAGGTTCAGCCCAATCTCGCCCAGTTTAACGCCGCACCATTTTTGGAGACTGACGGTTTGGAATGTCCACAACAGTGATAACGGGGGCTGCTTTATCGTCCTTCTCTTCCTTCCTCTAAAAATAACTCCTCTTCAGTCCCCTTCAGCCTGTGTGAGTGCTCTCCATTGCCAGCAAAAGAAGAAATCAGGCTTCCACATCCCAAATCCAGTCGTCATCTCCGCTGCCACCCAAGAATCAACTCCAGGATCTTTTCCTAGAGAGATCTCTCTGGTGCTCTTTCTCCGGACCAAAGAGTTTGTTGCCCTGCTTTGCTGCTCCGGGTGATTCTCGGATTCTAATTAGATTAGCCCTTCCTCCACCCACTACCCCCCAGGCTAATAATAATTCCCTCACTCCTGCTTACCAGCAACAGTAAGGCCTTGCCAGTTTATCACCAGCTGGCTAATCTTTTCCAGAGAGTCCTTCCGATAAGCAACCTGTTAGTACTGTCTCCTCAACTCATGGCCACAGCTTCTCTGGCTGGCTTTCCACTACACATCCCTTGCCCATGTTCCCCCTTGCCTGCCCAGAAGATAACCAATCAACTGCCTCACATTCCTTGCAAAATTCAGGGCCAGAGGCAACAGAAAAGCTGCTATTGTCAGTGACCTGACCTGGCCCTACAGTAGGAAGGAGGGGACAGGAGGGAGCTTAGAGCAGCCAGAGGGACTCCACGGAAGACTGGATAGAAAGGAAGACCCAGAAAATTAATCAAGGACAGAATCGCAGACTCAGAAATCCATTCCAGAGTGTCCCACAGAGCCTCAGCTTGTTAACAATTTTGACAACCGTAGCTGGGCACCATAAAGTTGCCAAGTCTGTCTAGAGTTACAGCCTGCCTGCCAATCTTCTAGGACAAGGGATTGACCAAAAACCCTGTGCTGGGCACATGATAGTTTTGTGGTGGTGTTTTTACTTTGTAAGCCACTTTGAGAAGGTGCCTGAAGAGGCAGCATATAAATTTTCAAAATAATTTCCCAAATAATCATCTTGTCCACCTACTCTGGGATTCATTAACCCAAGTTAACCAGAACCATCTGCTGTTTCTGTACCTACAGACTGCTGTGGGGAATATCTTTTTCCCTTCACAAGCAGGTTCTAAAAGAGGGTTTGTTTAACACAACTGACATTCCAAAGACTCACAGCCAGTTGTGGGCCCCAAAGAATGATGTCTGCCTAAAGGAATAAGATCTCCAATGACCACCACAACTGGCTGTCTTTGGAAAACTAGGAACTCCTTGCATTGAAGAAGGAAATCCTACTATTATTCATATGACAACTTATCCCGGAATGGGAAAAGGGGGACAGGTATGGATCCCAGAGAGGGAAGGGGGCATGGTACTATAGCCCAATCTCGGGAGCTAAGCAGGGTCAGTACTTGGAAGGGAGACTAAGGAAGGCTCTGCAGAGGAAGGCAATGGCAAACCACCTCTCCCTCTCACTTGCCTTGAAAGCCCCTTGCTGGAGTCACCATAAATTGGTAGCAACTCGACAGCACATAGGGACTCAACAACCCCAGATAGGCCCAACTCCATTTCTGAAGATCAAATTCTGATTTACACTTAGATGTGTAAACAAATGAGAGGTTGAAGTTAGTTTGTCTCCCCACTGAGAATCACTTAAGAGCCGGTTCCAGGAATCACTTGATAACGCATAGCTGGTTATACATATGGAGACCACCGGAAAAGCCCAGGCCTTGGAGGTGATGTGAAGGCTGTCTCTGCAGCTCACCCACACAGGCCCATCACCCCAATGCAGAACATATGTGAACTAGGCTGAAAGTGCTTTTCCCCCTCCAGGGTTTTAAGCTACAACAGAAATAACTTCATGATCAATGACGAGAGCCAGAGGAAATGAAACTTCCCCAGTTTACAGGGTTTAAAGCTGTTGCTTCACAGCCTTATTTGCAATCAGCATGACATCCATGATCCTGATTCCAGTTCCCACTGTCCACTTTGTTTTGGGGAAGCCAGTGGAATCATTTAAGGGGAGCCGGGGGATTTTGTCATCCCTTCACCAAAGGCTCTCCCTTTGCTCACTGCTGTGAAACAGGTGACGGAGCAAAATGGTTTTAAAAGATGGTCAAAATGTTCTTTTTCTCCACCTTTCCTCCAGGTCTCCATGCCCTAGGGCTCAAATTCTCTCATTCAATTCTTTCAATATTTAATGCTTCACAGTTGGAGAACTCCAGGCAGCTATAGCAAAAACTGCAGAGCAGAGTGACTAAGAAGCCATGCTGTGGCCTAGTGATGGAGCATCTGCTTTGTATGTAGAAGGCCCCAGATTCAGTTTGTAGCATCTCCAGTTAAAAGGACTGGGCTGTAGGTGATGGGAAAGACCTCTGTCTGAAACCCTGGATAACTGCCACCAGTATGAACAGACAATACTAACTTTTTTTGTATTTTTGCATTTTGTGTGTTTGTGCGCGCGCGCGCATGCGTGTGTCATGCCTGGAAGTCATGGTGACCTCTGGCAACTCCTACTGGGGCATGGAGGACGTTCAGAGAAGCGGCTTGATAGCCTGCCTCTGCCTCCCGACCCTGGTGGTCTCCCCTCCAAATACTTGCCAGGTTTGGCCCTGCTTAGCTTCCGAGATCTGATGAGATCGGGCTTGACTGGGCTATCCAGGTCAGGGCTAAACAATACTAACCTTGATGGGCCAAGGGTCTGGTTTAGTATAAAGCAGCTTCATGTGTTCAGGCCAGGATGCTTCACTAAAACTGTGGGTCTTGCAGGCCTGTAGGCATCCATGGGTAGCTCTTGGCCCACCTGCCTCCCAGGACAGTTTCTCGACTCAGACCTCAGCTTGCATCCTCTCTGTCCTGCTCCTGAACCCAGCTCTTATTAACTGACTCCCCAAAGGCATTGCTGCCCCAAAAGCAGCATCCCCAAGAGCAGATGAGAGACTCCATGTCCAGCCGACCACCCCAGGACAAGGGTCCCAAAGCAGGCATTTTTGGTTGTTGTTTTTGTTTGTTTGTTTTAATCCTTTACTCCAACGAGTTTTTCATGCATGGCATCCTAACACAACACTGTCAATTGCAAGCACTAGAAATTCATTAGGAAACAGCTTGTTTTTAAAACAACTATGCATTCAATGCTTGGTCTAAATCTGAATTTGGGCAAATAAGTCTTTCTTTCTGTTTGCCTTGGAAGTCTGCTGAACTTTTCTGATCTTCCCTCACCTAAATGGTAGAAGGTGCCGTCAAGTTGCAGCTGACTCATTACAACCTTGTAAGGTTTTCAAGGCAAGAGACAAACAGAGTTGGTTTGCCATTGCCTGGCTCGACTGTTGTTGTTGGTCTCCCAACCAAGTACTAACCAAGTACTAACCCTGCTTAGCTTCCAAGATCTGACAATACTGGCCTAGTCTGGGGCATCCAGCTCAGGACTCCATTACCCACACTTGATTTGAATGTTATGCTAACAAAGGACAAGCACTCCCTGCTGGGGGCTGTGTACTCAGATAACACCTTACTGAAAGTGGATAGAGCAGGCATATGTATATATACACAAAAACGTCAGAATAACAGTTTTCCGATAACATTCTCATTCATGGAGACAAACAGCAGAACCAGAAGACAAGACAAAATATGTACCAAATCAGATCACACAGCTGGCAAGGGAACTGTCTGAGTGGCCTTTAGTCACAATTATAAAACTGTATTTATACACAATTTAGTCACAATTTATACACAATTTAGTCACAATTATAAAACTGTAAATCAGAAGTCCTGACTCCAGCAGACACTGGTGATAATCAGATTAGTCAGAGGTGTAATCCAAGGAAATTCTCACTTTAGGAGGGCGCAGAGGACATTTGCAGCCTCTTCAAACAACTACAATTCCCAGGGTCCCTCAGTTTGGGCATTTGACAGCTGAAGTCTGTTTTAGTGCCCGACAGCTCAGCAAATGCCATAGCGAAGGCCAGCCAGAGCTTTTACGGAGATCCTGATCTCATGCTCTCAAGCAAAATCTGACTCTCAAGGCTGGAAGTGGGAACATAAGAATACACACACAGAGGATTTGTTACATAAAGAACAGTACCTTCCTCCCTCCTCCATCTGGTCCAGTACAAGATGCCAGCCACTCCAAGTACGTGGCTCAAGACGAAAACTGTGGGGGGCAGGAATGCACCATCCAGAAGCGGCATTTGTCTCCAGATTCCCAGTCCCGCTGTCTGGCCTCAGTCCCCTTATCACAGATCCTTACATTCTTTTCTCTTGAGGCCACCAGCAACTGGCCGCAGCATCACCAGAGGAACGGAGAGGGAGGGGGCAGCAATAGCACGGAGTTTCAAGAAGAGAGGAAGAACAGGAGGGCACTGACAGCACGGGAAAGAAGACTTCCTGAAAGAATGCACGAGCCCTTTTCCCCACTTCTCACAGGCCCAAAGAAAAAATAGCAAAGCCTTTCTTTCAAATAAGAAAGAACAGCTAGACAAGCAAAGCTAGGGAACTTTGAAAAAAAAGCACAGAAAGAGGGAGAAAGTGAGCATCAGGGTGACTCAAACTTCTTTCCTTGGCACCCACCAACAGGATGACATGAACAGACTTCAGCCTCCCCCCCTCCCCCCGAGACAGAACGTCACACTCTTAAATTTCCATTCCTAAGGCCGCTGGAATGCCCACTGTCCATGCAGACTTGTTTGGAAGAGGAACTGCTCTCTAGCATCTATACACAGCAGGAGTTTCATGATCCCTGGACAGCCAGCCCCCAAAGGGACAACCCCTCCCTCTCCCATTCACACAACCCCTTTCTCCCGTACTGAACCACAAGAGGCGATGTCCAATCTCAGCCACAAGGCACAGTTTACCACATGCCAAATAAGCAGGCGCACTTCAGAGCAAATGGGGAAGCATTAAAAAGTTAATAGACAGTCTGTTCCGCAACAAAGGTGAAAGAATCTTTCCTGCCCACAAGTGTGAGAAAAGCCCATCCATCCAGCTTTCCAGAAGAAGCATCAAAGAAAACCAAATATCATTTTCATTTTCATACTAGCTAGGGAAGGGGGGAAACAGTACCAGATTAGAATCTGGAAGACCCAGGTTCAAATCCCTGCTTGTCAGGTGACCCCAGGACAGTCCCACAATCTCAGCCTAACCCATCTCACAAGGTGTTGTGAGGATAAAATGAAAGAGAGAACAATGTAAGTTGCTTTGGGACCCCACTGGGGAGCAAGGCAGGGCATAAATAAAATACATAAATAAAAATGACACCTCTGTGCACAGAGGAGAGATGAACTGTTGTCCTAAGCATCTTTGCACTGCATAGTCCTTCACTATACACATACAATACAGTCTTAACAGCAGGCTTTTAAACATATTGGTAAAGGCAATGCTGGCTTCACTCTTAGACCAAATCAAACTAACACTGCTAATGTAGCATCTGCAGGTTAACAAATCCTTATCTTGCCAATTCAGAAATGCAGGGGAATGATGTTTTGAGACTCCTTCAAGGCCCCAGGGAACAACATTGCCACTTTTGTTCACACTGGCAACATTTGGGGGCACCCAGCAGACTCTTCAGCAGACAGCATTGCCAAAGAAGACAGTGCACGATTGTTCCCAAAGGGGTTGGTCTGGAGGCAACCTGGCACTGAGTATCCCAGGGTTTGTTTCTGAAAAGGGTGCTTTTGCATTGGTGAAAGAGACAGAAAACTCAGAAAGGGCTACCAAAATGCCTGCTATTCTTATTTAAGAACAAGTTAATATTCTGTGTTTCATACTGGGTTAGTGTGAAATATTTGCTTGAGGGGAGGTCTGCAACCATAGGTGGACAAAGCGATGCCACTAAGCAAGGATCACTGGACTCTTCCCTTTTAACTGGGGCTGTTCCTTGCCTCCAAAAGACAGAGATTTCTACCTGGGTGTCACCGAAGCAAATTCCAGAAGAGACACTTTCAAACAAAACATTTTTGTGCCCGAGGCAGAAAATCCAACACAACCCCTCATCTACTAACTAAAACGGATCACAATCCCATCCAATGGTCTTCTGCATAAAATCGTGCCAGATCCAGCTCACTTTCATCAGAGTTGTACTAAATGACTTCCTAGCAGGTTGTTCCTAATGGGTCAGACTCGTCTGTTGCTCATTCTGCCCCCCAAGAGACCCCAGTGGTACCTGAGGCAGTCACTACATGGAAGGCCACCTGTTTCACCCTATGGGGAGGGGGGGGACACAGCCCCTGGCAGAGCCCTTAGTTTGCATGCAGAAGACTCTAGATTTAACTCCTGGGTCTCTAGTTCAGAAAAGACTTGCGGCCTGAAAGCGACTGACAGTCTGAGCAACTAGAATAAACAATGGTGTGATTTGATAGGCCTGTTCAAGTGTTACAGGGAATGCATGTACATCCAAGCAAGTATGTGCATACATCTGTTTGAAAGAAAGACCTATAAGGCATTCACGTGACAAACCTGGGAGCAGCATCTGAGAAGATGTGTGGTTGTGATCACACATTCAGCTGTCCATGCATTGAATGTACCATGAAAATTACTGAGTGCAAATATAAAGAAAAATTGAGTGGACCCCATTTGTGGATTGGATGTGCATTCACTGTACCTTGTGAACTGGGCTAGTTTAAGGCAGTTTCATGAGTTCACACCTTTAGAGAACAAGTGTCTGTAGCTAGCAGCCCAATGTCACCCAATCCTTGCAGTGGACTGAAGAAATTGACGCAGCAGAATAAGAAAGCAACATGTTTAAATGCAACATGTTGGCAGAAATCTGGTATTCCAGCTTCCTATGAAAGAGGTGTCAATTTTCTACCAAAGAATGAACAGACAGAAGTGTAGCTAGAAGGGACTGATGTATGCATGTGGGTGGGGGGATTAAAAAAACGGATTATCTGTCAAAGTAGTGCTAGTAAAAGACCTGGGGGAAACCCCAGCATGAAAGTTCTCTCCCCACCCACACCTTCAATCTTTGCAACAACAACAACAAAAACTACACGAAACCTGGTTTCTTGTGCAAACTGAATTTCTCATTTCCTCAACCACAGCATCTATTCCACTTCACAGAACACAATTAAACCAAGAAAGCTTCTCTCTCATTTCTGGACTGATTGGAAAAGCTTAGAAAAGTCTCCTTGCACCGTACACATCCACCCCACACTCTCACAGCATCTACATGAAGAGGAAAAAGAGCAGCATCAGATACCCAAGACAAGATTTCTGAGCACCATCCAGACAGTGTGTGCTGAACAGAGCCATAAGCAGCCATAAATCTCTGCCTCAAGAAGCAGACAGGCCACATCCCAGCCATCAAGGAGATAACAGAGGGAGGGAGGACAGACAGTAGGGCTAATGTGGAATGAAAATGGCTTTAAAGGGGATCAAATAAATTCATGGAGAATAGGTCCATCAGTGGCTACTAGCCATTGTTACTATAGGGCACCTCCACATTCAGAGGCAGTAAAACTCTGAATACCAGTGCCAAGAGGTGAAGTCAGGGGAAGGCCTCAGCCTCTACGTCTCGTTGCTGGCCCTCCAGAGGAAGTGGTTGGCCACTGTGTGAGACAGGATGCTGGACTCGATGGACCACTGGTCTGATCCAGCAGGGCTCTCCTTATGGTCTTATGAAAACACAAGAAGAAGCTAAAGTTTGGGGGAAAGAAGCCATCACCAATCAGGGATGAAGCAAGAGGCGAGAGACCCCAGCACTAACCAGCCAAGTATGTTCAGGCTGCCTCTCACATACAGTTAGAGATCACCAGCCACAACCCCTACCCCAAGGCATCACGCCACTAACCCCTCCCCCTCCCCACACAACAAAGACCCTCCCAATGGCCTGAGGAAAGCAGCTGAAGAGCACACAGCCTCGGATGACTCAGGGATCAAGAAGAAAAAGAAGAGACCTGAAGACTGACACCAGCCAGGGGCAGCTACACTCCAGTCTAGACAAACAGGCTTTGGTCTCCATATCTGGGTTGGCCGTGGATAACTAGGAAACCTCTGGATTGGATCCTGACACACTGCAAGCCCCCAGCTAGGGCAGGTACCAGTGTTGGACATCTCTATGGCTCTCCATGGTTAGAGAGAGAGACAAAGCCTGGGAATCCACAACCCACAATTCTTAGGTCCAGATTTCTCGTTCAAACCACAAAGCACATTTCCCAGCTCTCCTGCATGTGACCAACATATACAGAAAAAGAAAGAGACAGTCAGAGGAGAGAGCAAAAAAAGAGTTAATAGCTACTGCCTCCTCCTTCCCTGGTACCCAGCCTTTGTGCGGTAGCCTAGTTATTCCCTGCACACAGCATCTCTTTCAACAGGAAGAGAATGAAAGAAAATCATTGGTTTAAAAGTAGCCAATAGGAGGGGAGCAGAGGCCAGAACAAGCTGCTGCTTGTGTCAAATTCATTTGCCGGCCATCTCCACCATCAGGATGCAGCAGGAGGGGGAGAACGTGATCCCTAGCCTCCTACCCCCTAGGGCAGGCAGAAGGCACTGGGCTGCTGCCATTGAGGAGCATGGTGGGTATTGTCCGCTGGGCTTTAAAAGGCTAAACCTTCCTGCAGAAAGCATGCTGCATGGGGCACAACAAAAAGGGATGGCACTTAATTCCATCCGATCAACCCCCCCCCCCCTTTCCCCTTAAAGAAAAGAAAGAGCTTGGCTCATTTGGTCTATAAACTGACGCATTAGAGTTAGCTGCCGTAGGAAAAATCGATACATCACAATTCACTCAGCCCTTGGGGGGGGGGGGGGGGAGAAAGACTATCAAGGAACCATGAACGCCTGTGGGTGTTTTCATGCACTCTGCTGCTTCAGACCACTAAAATGCACATAAAGCAAGGAAATGCATCATGCACTAAACACCACTTGAGATGCTCTCGTCCACTGCAGCAGCTCTTCATGCTGGCATGCAAATGTCCAACAAGCGTAAATGCACAGAAAAGAGACATCCACAGGATTGATTGTGGTATGCAGAAAGGCTTTTTCACAGACTTGATCCTCAGCTGGTTAGGGCTGCAAGAGCCGCTGTTGATGGCCTCTTAAATAAAACCATCAGCCATGGAAACATTTCTTCACGTTTTAAGTTGTGACAGAATTTAGCAGACTCTTCAGCGGATCTTTCCCAGGCAAAGAAAGGAAGGGGTGGGGAAGAAACCTGGTGCTATACATCAAGGTGAGGAGCCACATCTTAGGAATAGAGGAACACAAGATGGGGGCCCACAAGCAGACATTGGGTGGTGGGGGGAGGAATAAATAAAACATGAAATTCGTACCCTAATCCACATCTCCCCCTCCAAGAAGATCCTGAACAGCTCTTGGGAGACAGTCATTCCCCCAGGATGCCGTGAAATTTACAGACCTCCCATTTCATTTGTTTCACTATTTACAATTATTAATTGGTACAAATGTTTGCCTTTGAATTTTGTTGTAGTTTGAAGACTAGTGGAAAGGGGCCAGGGCTCAGTAGCAGAGCATCTGCTTGGCATGTCGACAGTCCCAGGCTCAATTCCACGCATCTCCAGCTTAAAAGATCAAGTGGTGAGTGATCTGAAAGACCTCTGCTGAGACTCTGGAGCACTGACCTTGATGAACTGCTGGTCTGATTCAGTACAAGGCAGTTTCATGGGTGTTCCTGTGTGTGGGGGTAGTGATTCTTTCTTTACTTTGGTGTGTGTGGTTCAGTAGGATATAAGGACACATTTCCAGGGCTTGTCAACCTTTAACAGGCTAGAAGTCACAATCTCTGTGGCTCAAACACGCCAGTTAACTCAGAAACTCTGCTTCCTTTCCCCCCCTCTAACTCTGCAACAAATTTGACCAGTCCTCTTTTTTTTTTTATTTAACATCTGCCTGTGTACCTAAAAAGTCCCCCAAATATGCACACTTGGGATGTCTTCCAAGTAGGGATGTCAAGTCCCCCCCCCCCGGGAGGCCCGTTTCCTGCCGCCGCCGGATTGGGCCCCCGGGGGAACCCCACCCCCAAAGTACGTCACACGGAAGTGACGCAAGCATGTCGGGGATGTTGGGGACGGGGCCACAATCATCCAAGGGAAAACTCTATGGTTTCCCCTCGGATGATTGTGGCCCCGTCCCCAACATGCTTGCGTCACTTCCGTGTGATGTGCTTGCGGTGTGCGCGCACGCGCGAAGACTCCCGGAGCAAGTCTGGACTCCCCCGCTCCAGAACAGGTAAGCACTTGGCAACCCTACTTCCAAGTCTGTACTTTCACAGTCGGCCTTCTGCAGGGCTATGCTTTCATGGTGGCCCAAGCAACCCAGCTGACCATAGCAGCAACCATTTGCCTGCAAAAAGTCCCAGGTTTCAAAGATGGGAAAGAGCAAGGGGGGGGGGGTCAAAGATGCTGCTAGTCAAAGTAGGAATCACCACTGAGGTAGACACATCAAGGGTGTGACTCATCAGATCAAATCAGCTCCTATGACTAAGCTGAGCCAAGAGGCAGCCCCAAGGCAGGTTTTCAAAGCTGGGGCTGACTCTTCAAGCATACTGAGCACATATCAAAACCTGAATGTCTCTGCACATATGCAGAATGCCTCCCTTGTCAAATAATCAGGCAAAAGGGCTTCCAAGCCAGACAGTGCGATTCCCACCCAAGCTCAAACCTCACTGTTTCTGTGGGAAGAGGTAAACCACTGGTCCATGCAGACCAGCCACTGAAAAAGAGCTTTGCCTTTTATGAATCAAAAGGCTCCTATTGTATGTATATATGTATGCCAATAAAGGCTTGTCAAATGTAAAATGAATCAAAAGGGGTAAGCATTCCGGGGTGCAACAGGGCATTTGGTGACTCCACCCACAGCATCTCTTGATGCAGTAGTGCAGTGCAAACTGGGCAGGACCTCCTGGTAGAAGAGGGCGGGGCAACATTAACAGATGTGCACAGGCCCGTAGCCAGGATTTCCTTTTTCAGGAGGCATTTCTTAGGGGGCACCAAGTTGATTAAAGTTAAAGCTTCCCGCCAACACACTCCTAGCTGGCTGGGGTCAGGTCCTCTTATGGCTCTCTTGCGTGGTCTCCGCCAGCCAGCAGGCAGGGCGGACACTTTCCCCGGAGATGGAGGGCAGCTGAAATCCAGCAGGCATGCTGAAAAAGCAGACGGTGTCTCCTCTCCTGTGGCGGCCGCTTTTTTTTCTTTCTCGTGGTCAGCCAGGTGCAAGCCCAGCCTCCCATACAGGTGTGCAGTGCACCAACCTCCCGCTGCTCTCCCTTTTACAGGGGCCAGGTAGGAAAGGCAGGCGGCAAGGCAAGGCAAGGCGGTGGAAGAACACACCAGTGCGCTCGCCCACTCAGAGAGCTGCCAGCCAGCCAAGGCGAGCGCACCCGCCACCAGCTCAGGACCCACAGCCCCTCCCCTCCCCCCAACCACCAGCCCGGGATGGAGCCGGCAGAGCTGCTGACAGGCAGAGAAGTCGCATCGAACAAGCCCTCACTTGGGGAAGGGGCAGCAGCAGCGGGGGGGGGGAGTACTCCGGGATGCCCAGAGTGTTGGGGGGCCTGGGATGCATGGAAACTCAGGGGGCCTTGAAAGAAAGTCGGGGGAGGCTGGGCCCCGAAATGCCACAATGTAGCTACATGCCTGGATGTGCCCCACCCATTTGGGGGGACATGGTGCCTGCATTTTCAGATATACACCATCCCAATGGAAGAAATAACTTTGGCTGTGCCACTATGGCTTCAGTGTTCAGCACTTACACCCCTCACAAGCACTTTCTATCTCCAGCTGAGGGCAGGGGGCATAAGAACATGAGAACATGGATCAGTCGAGCAGTCCATCTAGCCCAGCATCCTTTCTCACACAGTGGCCAGCCAGTTACTCTGGAGGGCCAATAACAGGGCATAGAGGCCAAGGTTTTCCCTTGATATTGCCTCCTGGAACTGCGATTCAGAGGTTTATTGCCTTTGAATGTGGAAGTTCCCTTTGGTCACCATGGCTAATAGCTACTGACGAACCTATCCTCTATGAATATGTCTTAATCCCCTTTTAAAGCCATCTATGCTTGTGGTCACCACTATATCCTCAGGCAGCAAACTCCACATCTTAATCACTCATTGAGTAAAGAAGTATCTCTTTTTGTCCATCTATGGCCGAACAACTTAATCGGATGCCTTTGACTTCTAGTGTTTCAGAAGAGGGAGAAAGGTTCTCTCGGTCTACTCTCTCTACCCTGTGCATAATTTTATAAACCAACATTATGTTCCCCCCCCCCGCTTTTCTAAACCCACTTTGTTTTTTCCCTGATCTTATTCTATGTGCAGGGTTTTTTTTGCAACTTCAGTTCACAGCACTATTTGGTTAAGTTCTGCATCAAAAAACCCCTGTGTCAAGAACACCTCAGTCTTGAGGTCATAACTACACAGAAGCACACTCTCTCACAAACACACAATGGAGGCATATGAACCTGTTCTGTGACACACCCAATCAGCTCACCTCAACCATCAACCAAGATTTTTGATAGGTGGAGTTGTAATAGCTGTCAAAGGTTTGCAGATCAAGTGAGCATGACTGGGGAGCTATTACGTAGAATCACGTACTGGGGAGGGAACATCTATAAGGAGAGAGGTGCTGAGACTTCAGCCTTTCTGTTGTTGTTCTTTTGAGCCCCCGGAGGGGATTTTTTATTATTTTTTATAAAACTACAAAACTACTACAGAAAAAAAGGAAGGGGGGACTACATATATAGGATAAAGCAAAATAACCCACTACTAACTAAAAACCCAAGAGAGGAGATCCTCGCTAGCTTAGTTGCAACAAATTTTCATTTCATTTAGATTATTATAAACTGAGTCAAACGTTTATATTACTTTCTTTTTCTTTAACTCTTAAATTTAACTGTCTAGAAACAGTACCCCCAATCATCCCCTTTCAGAGTTCTCAAAGGCACAATTCAGAGTCCTTCAGCCTTCACTTCTCCTTTCCTCGTCTCTTCCACAGCTTATAAGGACTTTTGGAGCAGCTGCCCCTTGCTCTGTCAGAGAGTCCTCTCCGGAAGAACCCAAGTTCAGCTCGCCACTAGACTTGCTGTCCTCTTCTTTTTTCCCGTCCTCTGGTCTTCCCAGCTGAACCCTTAGGAATTCTTGAGCTTTCAAAACAGTCAATCTTTTCTTTTTTATCCTTGAACTTGAAAGTAACGCCTTCTGGAAATAGCCATTTATATCCAATTGAGTTTGTCTGAAGAAAAAGCACAAGCTCTTTGTACTTCTTTCTCCATTGTCTTACTTCAAATGGAATATCCTTTAGCGTTCTGATAGTATTTTCCCCCACTTTCAGGGGTATTCCAGCGACTGCTTTCAGGATTGCATCCCTCACATGCCTCTTCGAGAATCTTACGACAATTTCCCCAGGCAGATTATTTTTCTTTATATAGCCTGAATATGATCTGTAAACCACATCCATCTCGCTCAGCAACGATTCCACCTTCATTTCTGTCACTGGGGCTAGTAATTCACTCATCACTTCTTTAAGATTCTCCCCCTGTTCTCTGGCATGCCCTGGAAGCGAAGAATCATGTTGGCCTTTTCCATTTGCACTTGCAACAGTTGATCTTCCATGGAGATTTGTTTCCTTTCCAGTTTTTGCACTTTTTTCTTCACCTTCTGGGTAGTTGCAGCCACTTCCTTTACCTTCTCAGTATCTTGCTTCATTATTTGTATCATATCGTTTATCTGGGTTTGTTGCGCAGTAATACTTTGAGTCACTATAGACATCTGTTCCTTGAAGTTATTCAGCTGTTCCAGCAGAGGGTGCATATATTCCGCTATAGACTTTCCCACCTCGCTGGTAGCTTCCGGTTTCGGGCTCTCAGACCCTTTCCCTTTTAAAAGTTTTTCTCTGTTCCTCTTCCCCACCAACTTTATCGTTTGTTTACTTTCA
>NW_015170280.1:706162-738441 GCF_001447785.1 Gekko japonicus
ACGCTTCAAAGCTGACTCACATTCATAATTGGTCGTTCGACCTCACTTTCAACTTTCATTTCTGCCGCTGGAACTCCCACGCTTGCCCCGGTCAGCGTCACTAAGTCCATTTGGTCTCACAGCACGGAGAACCGTCGGAACGAAGAGGCACCTCAATTCTCTGGCATTTCGCCCTCGAAGAGGCAACCTCTTATAAGTTCCACGGCCAGGGTCCCTTCGCCGGGCCCCTGGGGGGGGGGTAAGTGAGCCTGCACACCCCCTCCTTCGGCTGGAGCGCAGCTTCACCCCGGGAGGTGAGTCTGCTAGCGCGCCGCCATCAACCGTAAGTCCAAGACTTCAGCCTTTCTGGAAGCCACAAGTTGTAATTATTTAGTTGCCTGAAGAATGGTGCATGGTCAAAGGGACCTTACAGTGCACACTCTCAGGTGAAATCCATGCTAAAAAGCAAGGAAGTCACACAGGTGACCAAATGCTGTGCATACTGCATTGGGCCTGGGTGTTTCCTCGTGTGCCAGCTGAAATGAGAGAGGCAAAGTCTCTCAGCATAGGCTCCCTCCAGAACAAAGGCAGCAGTAGCTTCCCTCTACTCTGGTGTAGTGGTTAAGTGTGTGGACTCTAATCTGGGAGAACCAGGTTTGATTCCCCACTCCTCCACTTGCACCTGCTGATGTGACCTTGGGTCAGTCACAAGCTCTGGCACAGCTGTCCTTGAAAAAGAGCAGTTTGTGTCAGAGTTCTCTCAGCCCCACGCACCTCGCGGGGTGTCTGTTGTGGGGAGGGGAAGGGAAAGGAGTTTGTAGGCTGCTCAGAGACTCCAAGTGAAGGGCAGGGTATAAATCCAATCTCTTCTTCTTCTTTTAGGGAAATGACCAAGACACACTCCAGATCCCAGAGCCTCCTTGACCCTGTCGCATCCATAAACCTCTCCTTGGCTCCTGCAGCCCGGACAAGCCATCACAGCTGCCTGTCAGAAGCCTCTAAGCCCACCCACTAGCGCCTTCCGTCTGGCCTGTGAGCAATGGCAACAGCCCCTCCAGATGCCGTCTGCATCGGCCTCAGTCCCTATATATATCCCCATCCTCCCCTAAATATTTACACAAGTACGAGGACTCGAAACATGTTCTTTTAAAAATAAAAATAAAAAGTGGAAGTAGAGATTCTGAGGAATACAAGTTCTGAGCCAGAAATAGCAGGCTGAATTCTGTGCCAGGAAGACCAATGTGCCACAGCCACGCCCGCTGGCCTGGGCATTCTAGCACACAGCTCAGAGGCAGCTGATGTGCCACTGTCCCACACGCCTCCCTCCCTCCCTCCCTCCCAAGGCACGGGAGAGCCTGAAAGCCGCCTCTTTCACCTCAGAGCTGAGTCACTCCAGCTCAGATGATACAGTTTACTGTACATCTGTCTAGTGAGTCATGCTTTCAGTTGTGCCCCCACCCCCACCTGGCGTCAGCGCTCCAAAATGAGACCCGAGAGGCTGCCAGCAATTCAGACTAACCGAAACAGAGGGAGGTGAATTTGTGGTCCCTTTTCTCCCCCCCCCCCCCCCCGGGGCACTTTTTCTTTCCCAGCTTGCATGTGGTAGAGACTTCATCCTGTCACTGAAAGGGTTGCCAACCTCCAGGTGGCACCTGGAGATACCTCGCTATTACAATTGATCTGCAGTTCCCCCAGAGAAGATGCCTGCTTAGGAGGGCATACTCCAGGGCATTATACCCTGTTGAGGTCCCTCCTTTCCCCAAGCCACACCCTCCCCAGGGTTCACCCCAAAACCTCCAGGTATTTCCCAACACAGAGTTAGCAACCCTACACTGAAGCAAGAACTGCCACCCCACCAGAGCCAATCTGTGTAAGAAAGAGTGGGACCCTGGAATGCCATGCTCCAAATCGGACCTCAGTCATCACCCCATCGGCAATATGGAGATGGCAGCACTGGCCTACCATGCAGGGTTGTTGGAAGGGTTAGGGAACACTTTGAGCTCTCTAGGAACAGAAGAGCAGTCCAGCACCTTCTTCTAAGAATGGCCAAGCAGCAGTCCCTGGGAAGGCCAGAGGGAAGGTGACCAGCCATTCCCTATTTTGTCCCAGCATCTCAGACATCCTGGTAGACTGCTGCTGCACATGGAGAATCCATCATAGCTGTTAACACCCAAAAGGGATTCCCACTCAGAGGCTTCTTCCCACCCATCACCCACCAGAATTCAAACTAGGATTTTTGGCACTGCCTGGGAGGAGCAAAATCAAACCTAAATACAGCTCAAAGCTTAGCAGGCCCATTTGGAAAAATTCAGCAGGCAAACTTAGTCCCAACCAGTGTTCCCTCTAAGCTGAGTTAGTGAGAGCTAGCTCAGTTTTTTAGCCTCTGGCTCACACATTTGAGGCTGTGTGCTCTTCAGCTGCTTTCCTCAGGCCATTGGGAGGGTCTTTGTTGTGTGGGGAGGGGGAGGGGCTAGTGGCGTGATGCCTTGGGGTAGGGGTTGTGGCCAGTGTTCCCTCTAAGCTGAGTTAGTGTCTTAGCTCAGGAAGGATGGCTCCAGAGCAAACTAATTTATGCAGGAGCCAAATCGCTCACTCACAACTTTAATGCCAGTAGCTCACCAAGTAGAATTTTTGCTCACAGGACTCCACAGCTTAAAAGGAGCACCCAACACCTTCTGATAGACAAAGAATACTCTTTCATGAGCCAGGGAATAAAACCCATCTATGCAGGCCCGTAGTTAACGCAGGGCCCGGCCCCCTTGTGTTTCTTCTGGGCCACCTCCCTTCCGGGGAGGTGTCTGGGTTCCCGGGTGCAGAAATCTCCAGGCAGTTCTGGGTGCCCCCTTGGGAACTCTGCAAGTCTGGGCTGCCACACCCCCTCCCACCCTGACAATGGAGCCCAGCCCGCCAGCTCCTTAGGATGCCGCTCTGGGACACGCTCAGACTGCCAGGCACTTGCGAAAGCCGGGAGGGAGTTGAGCGGGCGGATGCACCAGCCACTGGGGAGTCCTTCTGGGGCTTCGGGAACAATCCCTCGATTGCCTTTGTTAGAGAGCCGCCACCGCTGCACATGCCCGTGTGGATGTGCCCCCTCCCCAGTGTGTGTGAGAGAGAGAGAGAAAGAGAGCATGCAGAACGACTCCCCCAACCTCCCTGCACACACGTGCACAGCAGCCGAGTGACCTGGAGGTTGGGCTTGGAAGAGGAGAGACCCAAGGAGGGCATGATCCGGCACTTGCGCCTTCTTCCAGTGCAGATCACGAGATGCCCTGGGATGGGTTAGCTGCCGGGCCCCCCTCAGCTCCCTCCCCAAAAAATCGCTAGCTACAGGGCTGCATCTATGCCATTTTTATCCTGCACTTTTTCCAAACAGCTCAGCGTGGCATGCATGGTACTCCTCCTGTAGCATCTTCTATACAACAGTCAAGATTGGCAGACTTCCCTGCGCTCCCCCAGGCAAACTACTAGCTCCCACTCTGATGCCTTCATTTGCCATCTTGTGCTAGAGACACCATCTCTGCAACCCCCGGGTTTGCAATTACAGCGACTATAATCCAAGACCTTCTTCAAAAGACAGCCAGTTCTATACACCTGGATACTGGAAATGGATAAAACTGTATAAAACCAGCCAATGAATGTTCATCTGCTTAAATAGCTTTGCTCATTCAGGCCAGCTTGAAATAAGCCTTGCATCTGGTTTCTCAGAGGAACCTTTTCCCTTTTCCCACCAGAGTCCATAGTGGTCTTCCCAATGACTGTCGTTGCACATATAGGCTTTTCCAGAGCAGAGTCAGCACAGGATCAGACACCTCATGAGTTGGAGCAGTGTGTGTGTGTGTGTGTGTGTGTGTGTGTAAAGTGCCATTAAGTCACAGTTGACTTATGGTGACCCCTCATGGGGTTTTCAAGGAAGAGACTTCAGAGGTGGTTGACCATTGCCTGCCTCTGCACAGTGAACTCAGACTTCACTGGTAGTCTCACATCCAAGTACTAACCAGGGCCAACTTTGCTTAGCTTCTGAGATCTGATGTGATCAGGTTATCCTAGGCCATACAGAGCAGAACGCCAGAGGACTACAGGCAGGGGAAACTCCCCTGGCATCCATGGGGAGAAGGAACAAAATCTGAAGCTTGTGTGACATCAACACCCATTTAGAGCCATGTTCCTCAATACCAACTCTTTAGCTATATGTGAACCCAGAAGCAGCCCTCAGACAGGAAGTGATCCCATAGCCAGTGCTTCTAATGGCCCTGGACAGCAACATGAATAGATCAGGTGCATGAACAGCCACACAAACACAAGAAACTGTCTTATAATACATCAGACCATCAAGCAGATGCTCTACTGCCATGCTACAGACCCATTTGCCTGGTCCCCTGTGAGGACCAAGAAACACCTCCAGGTTACCAGGCTAAGGAGCATTTATACACTGGAAGATAGCTAATTCCTCTTTTTTATTTTGAAACGACTATTATGTGCTCAGTTTAGCTAATACAAGTAATGGTGTGAACAGGAAGAAAGGTTTGGGGGGGGGAGAAATTATGTGGACTAGAAACTTTTGATAACTTCTTAGCAAGGCTAGAAAAGATGCGGTAATCTCTCATCCTAGGATTACCAACCGGATGTCATGCCTGCCCCTGCTGATGTCATGCCTGCCTTTGCTGATGCCCCTGAACAGGCTCCTGAGGACCCTGAACAGGCTCCTGAGGACAGTACTGCAGCAGAAAGGCAAAGACTGGATCCTGTAGCTGAAAGCTATCTAAGTGGTGAGGAGGATAGAGCCTCCCAGGGAACACCTGCAAGGGATCAGTCTCTGCTGCAGCCCAGTAATTCATCATCAGACTCGCCTCCACCTGTAACCAGGCTCAGGAATGTAAGAAGACAACAGCTGAGAGAGCGAAGGCAGAATGCACGCATGCGTGCCAGAAGATCTCTTAGCCCTGATTACTGACAGGATCCTGTCCTCACTCCTGGCTAGCTAATGAGTTGATTAGCTAGCACTGTATATATGCAAGTCTGTTGCCAGCAGTCATTTGTGCTGGCAACGTCGTTTGTTCAGGACCTGAATCCTTGCATCTCTGCTCCAGACCTTGTGGAATTCTTCTCGGCTTGATCCTCGGCTTTTGACCTTTGGCTTTGTTGACCCTGCGTTCATCTCTGACTCCTCTGGTATTGTTGTGATTTATGGACTTGAAACTTTGGTATGTCTGACCCTGCTTTTGGACTGTGATTTAAACCTGCTTGAACCTTGCTACCTGATTTGCCCGGCTTGACCTCGGACTGTTCCTGGACTTTTGCTTGCTTGTGTCACGCCCCCTGGTCCTGCCGTGACACCGGAGCAGTGACAGGCAAGTGTTTCAGCTAACTACTGGCTTGATAAGGAGATGTGTTGAACATGAAGGCTTGTGTTCCTCTGCAACAGATGATCCAAAAAAAAAGATCCAGTGCTCACTTTCCCAGTTCTCTTGTGCAATTCTCAGAAAGTAGGATGGTGCAGATGCTGCAATGCCATGGAAGTGTGCAAAGATTTCCAGGTGTAGTCTTGGCCAAAGTCACCTTCCTGAGAAGCTCTTCTGTCTTCCATATCAAACAAAATTTTAGCCTCCATAATTGCAAAGATATGCTTTTTTAAAGTGTCCAACACCCAAGTGGGGGTGGGGTGCTGGACAGTATTCCCAGGGTTCTAGCACAAGAATTCAGTGCCCTGTGGGACCTTCTTACTATTCCATGTGACTGAGTTATGCAGAAAAGTAAAATGAATTGCAGGTAAAAATGACAGCTGGTGCTGAGTAGGGGCTAGAATATCAGACAAGAACTGGGGAGGGAGGTAGAGATGCAGATGTGCAAATCCCAGGTTGGCCACAAAGCTTACGGGAAGGCTTGGAGCCACTCCCTTATCATCTGCCTAAGGAACCTCACATGAAGGAAGGGAGAACCATGCACACCGGCCAAAATTCCTTGGGAAAAAGGTGGGATAAAAGCGTGATTAGATAGATTAAAAATATGGAGACTATGAGAAAGTATGTACATCTGGCTGCATCTGTATAATTTATACATATTGAAAGACCTTGGTGCACAGTTATGGGGGGAAATACAGTAGCAAATTTGCCCAGGATGATCTTTCTACTGCTGCCCTTTGCCAGTTCTTTCTAGTGACCACCAGGGGGCACCATGAAAACACCAAAATGCAATTCACAGACTTGGTGGGAGGGGTGGGGAGAAGCAGCATCAAATCCCGCTTTGGGAAAGGGAGAGAGTGGAGCAGAGCAGGGCTGAGACTGCAGACACTTTGGCAGAAGGAAGATGAGTGCAGGTGTCCAGCTGAAACAAAAGCCCCAGCACTATATTAAGAAACTCCAAGGTGCCACGGTGCAGAGAAATTAGATTGTACAGTTCTCTTCCAAACATTATAGACACCATTTTTCTTTTAGGAGGGATATAATAAACAAAAGAGTCCTTTGTGAAGCAAAAGATATCCCTTTAAAAATATGACAAGGAGCCCAAGGTTGACTCAGGCAGGTTGACTCAGGTTGACTCAGGCAGGGAGCTCCAGCAAGCCCCCCAAAATGCATCCTCCTTGCATGGTGCAGCGGTTAAGAGTGTTGGACCAGGATCGGGGAGACCCACCTTTGAATCCCTGCTCTGCCTTGGAAGCTCCCTGGGTGACCTCGGGCCAGTCAGACATGCTCAGCCTAACCTACCCCACAGGGTTGTTGTGAGGGGAAAATGGGAGAACAGGTGAATTGAGATCCCCACTTGGGAGGAAATAAGAGTCAAGGCTAAAATCTGCCCACAATGTTAGGACACAAAAAGGCCCATCTGCAACCTCCCATAGCCACTCAGATGACCTCAGCAATTACAAGAAGGCCATTCAAGCAACACACACACACTCACACACACACATGCCCATTTGTCATGAGGCACACTGCCTCTGAATATGGAGTTTCCACTTGGCTGCCATAGCTGCTACCCTCGGTGAGTCTAATTCTTTTTAAACCACAGGGCCCAGTACCCTAATCCCTGAACCATACGAGCAAAAGGTTCTGCACCTGCTTAGAGATAGTCTGATTTAACTACACACATTCCTTTTTTTTAATTGAATATTTTATTAGGAGAAAAAAATACGGATAACAAAGCAGAGGAAAAAACAAAAAATGCAGAGAGAAAAAGAGAAAGGCTACATAAATTAAAAAGAAAGGCGGCTTCCAATTTTCTCTGCAACAAATATATGTGTGATTACAAACTTTTCTCTTACTCTGTGTTTACAAAGAAAAACTCTCTTTTTTCTATTATCTAAATTCGTTATGTTTAACATTCTAGAGCAGTTCCCTAGCATTCAAAACAGCCCTTGAGTTGTGAATATAGGATGCTTTTAAAACATTTATTTATGTATAAATAATGTTCCAGGGCTTCCCAAGCAAGCAATTTCTATAAGTGGACCTGTGTGGACACAGGCTGCCTCAGGAGTCTTTGGACCCAACCTTGCTAAACAATTCCTGAGTCTTACAAAGGGAAATACAGAGACAGAGAGAGACAGAGAGAGAGAGAGACAGACAGAGAGACAGATATTTCCTATGAAACTGGTCAGAGCACAGGGTTTCCTCCCTCCAGGTGGGGGCTGGAGATCTCCTGGAATTGCTACTGATCTCCAGACAACAGAGATCAGTTCCCCTGGAGGAAAATGGCTACTCTGGAGAGTGGACTCCATGGCATCACAACCTTGCTGAGCACCCTCCCCTCCCCAAACCCTGCCCAAATCTCCAGCAATTTCCCAATCCGGAGTTGCCGACACTATCAGAGCACCACCCACAAACACAACTCTTGTAGAGCCACTTCTGGCTACCATCCTCCCTTGGCCTTCCCCACATCCCCATCCAAAGAGAGGTCAACAAGGATAGAGGCATCAACCCGTCCTGGAAAAAAGTCACTACATACTGGAGCCTTTACACAATGATCTGGGATTGGCGAGCTCTGCCAGGCAACAGAACCATTTATCATTCACAAGAATCTCTTATTGTGTAGAATGCTACAAAGACCTCACGGTGCTCACAGTTGCGACCACCCTGGGAAAGTGGTCCTTCTTCCATTCAGACACGAGACAGAGAGAGGAGAGGGCGCTTGCCCACAGCCACACAACAGGTCCACAGCTGGGAGTTCAAGCCTTCCTATAACCACAGAAGCCCCCTGACTGCCAAAGCAGAGACCCTCTTTTTCAATGGCCACCCATAGCTGGCCAAAACAAAACAAAACCCAGAACATGTATCTAAAAATCAAATTGGCTCTCCAAATTGAAGCTCCCTTGGATTATTATTCCACTGATAATAAATGCAACTGAAACCATTTATGGGGTGAGGTGGTGGGAGAAGGTTTTCATTCAAAATGAGTTTTCATTCCCCAGAACAAGGAAATATCTCTCTCACTCATGACATACTGAGTCATTCATACTCAGTTCTTGCTCAAGAAGACAGGATTCATCACTCAGACTAGGGGGTAACTGGTTTCTCCCTCCCCTCTCCTTCTAGTTTCAAAATCACACAGCCCAGCAGCCGTGATTTACTGTCAGAAACCCTAATCACCAACCCAACCTTCTGTCTCTCTTGCGGTATAAATCACAACAAAGTGAGCAGCAGTCAAATGCCAAAGCCAGTCTGTAGCTCCACCATGGCACCACAGAAAGAGGATGTGGGCAGCGGCTGCCATGCAAGTTCAAGGACAGACAGACTCAAACCCCCAGGACGTCAGGGCCTATTGACGTTTTTGGCCAGGGTGACACTGACTAAAAAAAGGTATTTGCAAGGGACACAATCATTGGTTGCTCCAACCAAGAACATTCAAGCCCACCTCTTTTGCAGGGGGGTGGAAAGTCCTCCCATATTTAGGGATGGGGATGAACCGGTAGAGAATTCCAGACACAAGAGAAATCTAGACAACCTGTGTCCTAGCAGCCCCACAAGTGAAATGGATTCATTTTATAGCTGGCTTTGGTCGGAAACTAGAGTGCTACAGGCACGGCAGGTCAAACTCCCAAACCTTCACTTTCGAGATGACCTTTATCAGAGATTCCCTTTTCCACAGATAAGGCACAAGGTTTCCAAACGTCTGAGCTGGCAACTGGAAAATCTAGTTTGGATTTGTCTCAGAGGCTTCTAGTTGCTGACCTTTCTGTACAGAGCCCAGGGTCAGATTCCTCCAGCTGTAAAACCATCAGCCTTTAGTACTGCTGCACCCTGACTGGACTGTCATGAAGATGACCCAAAATAAAAGTCTGTGAAAGCAGGCCGCACAGTTTCCGAATTGCTAAACAACTAAAGGACACCCAGACAGGCCCAGCCATACTTCCTGTCAAAGGAAATCCAGGAGACGCTTGTGTGTGTGTGCAAGTTTAGAAGAGACAAAAATATCACATCAAGCTACACAATCACAAGCTGCAATCATTCAAGAGGCTGCGTCAGGCCAGATTTTGTTCGATGAATTGTAGCTCATCTGAATGGAAAAGAAAAGCTTTGCTCCTTTCGAGCAGCAAAGTTTGCTGAGAAGCACAATAATAATTTATTTGCTTCATTTATTCTCCAGCTTTCTCCCCAATGGGGACTTGAGGAGGCTTACATAATTCTCCTCTCCTCCATTTTAGCCTCACAACAACCCTGTGAGGTAGGTTCGGCTGAGTATACATGACTGGCCCAAGGTCACCCAGCAAGTTTCCATGGCAGAGTGGAAACTTGAACCGGATTCTCCTGGATCCTAGTCTGACACTTTAACCACTAACACCACGCTGGTTAGTGGAGGAGAGTGGGCTGTCCGGTCACAACTGGTTAAATTTGGAGGGGGGATTGAGATTCCTGACTGAGGCCAAGAGAAGAGGGGCTTACAGCCAGCAGATTCACCACTACTACCCCCCCCCCAACAACTATGCAAGGTTCATTCACAAGTGTAATGCTAAGGTTGCCAAACACCAGGTGGTGGCTGGACATCTCCCGCTATTACAACTGCTCTTCAGGTGACAGAGATCAGTTCACCTGGAGAAAATGGCTGCTTTGTAGGCTTGCCAGGTCCCTCCTGGCAATTGGCAGAGGATGGAGAGGACTTACTGTAGAAAGAAGGCCTAAGGCCAACCTAGCAGTTCGAAAGCAAGAAATTGCAAGTAGATAAATAGGTACCACTTTGGTGGGAAGGTAACAGCGTTCCGTGCGCCGTGGTGTTTAGTCATGCCGGCCACATGACCACGGAAACGTCTTCGGACAGCGCTGGCTCTTCGGCTTGGAAACGGAGATGAGCACCGCAACCCTAGAGTCGGATTCGACTGGCTTTCGAGCAAGGGAACCTTTACCTTTACCTTTAAGGCACATTGCTGGCATCGTACAGGAAGTGACATCACTGTGCCAGCAACTTCTGGGCAATGCTCTGGTATTTGTGCAAAAACTCTATGGTAAAACCATCTTCTACTGTAAACTTTTTGCTGGAATACCAGAGCAGTGCCTAGAAGTCACTGTCCTTCCTCTGTGACGGCAGCAACATGGCCTAGGCCTTCTTCTTTCTACTCATAAAGTCCCCCCTGCTGGCCAGCTGATCAGCAGCTGGGGGGCAGGGTCTGACAGCAGGGGACTCCTGCCCCCACTAGGGGTCTGGCAATCCTATGACTTTAGGTGGACTCTATGGCATTATGCCCCATTGAAGTCCCTCCCCTCCCCAAACCCCGCCCTCCTCAGGCTCCACCCCCCCAAATCTCCAAGTATTTCCCAACCCAGAACTGGGAATTCTGCATGAAGCCCTGGCATCTCCCTGCTTTGACTAGGCCTCTCAACTCCCCAAGGCGTTATTCCCACACAGGCTGATAACCTGCCTGCCCTCCTCCCTCAGGGCCTCCCAGTGTGGGAACCAAGGAGGAGCAGAGGTGTGTCCAAGCTCCAAGAGGCTGGAGCAAAAGAAAAGCACCAAGCACCCTTGCATCCAAACAGGCTCAGCTGGGTTTCTGAAACCACCTTCAGGGCTTTGTTTAAGGAACGGGCCTCTCTCAGCCTCCAGCCTGGGCAACTCCTTCCACCTTCTCTGTCACTGGGCCACTCCCAGCCAGGCTTCCTCAGGGGCTGGAAAGCTTCCTGCTTCCCAGAAACCCCCAAAAGCTGGATGGCTTCTGGCCACCTCACATGTTTTGCACCAAGGGGTTGCCAACCTCCAGGTGGTGGCTTGAGATCTCCTGGGATTACAACTGACCACACCAAGTGACAAAAATCAGTTCACCTGGAGAAAATGGCCCCTTTGGAAGGTGGACTCTATACCCACTGAAGTCCACCCCCTCCCCAAACCCCACCCCTCATCAGCTCCACTTCCTTCCCAACCCGGAGCTGGCAACTCTGCCTGCACCCCAGACCCACTAATTCCCACCTGCTCACTAAAATCAACAGGAGTACGCAACAGCCCTTTCTGCACGTCCTTGACGTAACTCCAGTTCAAGCCTGTACTCGTGCTTTCACCGTTGTGACCTCCACTTTATGGAATGGCCTGCCTTACGAAGTCAGGAAGGCTCCTGCTCTCCTGGCTTTCCACAAACTATGCAAAATTGAATTATTCCAGAAGGCTTCTCTACACAATAACAGGGTTGTAATGTACAGAATGGTTCAGAAAGCAAATTGGGTGAAGATGGTCTATACTGCTGTGCATAGCTCATGCTGTCCATTGCTGTAAATAGGATCCTACTATGTAGTTTTTGCATCGTTTAACATGTCATATTAATATTTATGCTTTGTTTCAGTTCTGTTGTCATATTTCTGGTTGGTTCCAGATTTCTGCAGTACAAGTCTCTATTGCATTGTTTGTTGGATATCCCTTCCTGCTGATTTCATTGACTTAATCTGCTTAATCTGCCTGGAGCCCCAGTGAAAAAGACAGACTAGAAATAACAGATAAATAAATAAAAGCATCTATGGTGTTTCACCCCTAGCGTTACCACAGAGTAAAGCTCAAGAGCCCTCCTCCAGCACAGAAGAGAGGTGGGCATTGGCTGCCTGCTGTCTGCCACTCAGGCATTTCCCCTCCCTTTCTGCCCGGCCTCAATTGCTGCAGCCTCCCTTCACTTTGTACCAGATTCCATGTACTGAACTCATCACCACCAGACATGCAGACTGTTGCCAACCTTTAGTGAACCCATCTTTAACCACATGCCTCTGGTTCCCTTTTCACACTGAGCAGGATTCCACTAAATGGGTCTTGTAGACATTCGCAGCTTCTCATAGAGATTCCTGCCTTATGTGTGCATGTGGCCAGTGAGGTGGCAGTAGGTATGCACATATAAACACATACACCCCACCCTCCTGCAAGCACCAGCAAGCAGAGGAGACAGCATGCCATGCAAGGCCTCCCCGCTCCCTGCTTGCAAACCAGCACCCATGGGAAAGGCAGCTGAGAAAGCAAACCGTGACCATTTTGGGGTTGTAAAAGCTCCACCAGGCGTCTTGGGCTGGTCCACACCTAATTTCCAAGCCTGCTCAGCTTGTACATCTTCACCCACCCACCTTTCACCCCCCTTGGAAACATCTTTCACTGCAGGGGAGTCACACCTTTCTAGGTAGATAGGGCAAAAAAACAGCACAAGATGCAGACATGATCTGGTTTAGGCCAGGAGGGATTTTCTGTCAAGGACAGGAAGCAGATGTAATGGAGTTTCCCCTATAGCTAAGACTCCACCCAGCCACACATCAGGGGTCAGGAAAAAAGGGTTTCCAGCTTGAGCCCCAACACCTCTCATTTGAGAAACTGGGTACAGGAGCACACATTCGTATTTGTTGCAGGGTTGGTTGTGTGCTTGCCCGCTGCTAACATCTGTTGACATTATTTTTATGCTGTTGTCTAACAACCCACAGAAATCGATCAAATATCCATCAGAAAAATAACCGCAGCTCATTATAGAGGAAATGTCCATAAAATACCGGGTGTGTGTGTGTGTGTGTGTGTGTGTGTGTCAGGATGCTTGTGTGGCAGACTGTTTATTCAGGCACCGCACACAAAATCTTAAAACCATCTCCAATCCTCAGGAAGGGCAGTCAGAGTAGACGTTTAACTCCCTGAGGAATCTCCTCCAGAGCCCATTCTGAACACTCTTCCCAATTGCTCCGAACTGACCTACAGGGGAAGCTGGTGCTGCCAATAGACTGGAAGCCTAAAGATGTTTTTGAAGACCCACACACAGAGAGAATTGTCCTCTTCTTTCTCATACTTTCTTTCTCATACCCTTCTGCAGCATCAGCTCTTGGAATGGGCCAAAACCCTGTCAGCTGCACAATGGACGTTTAGACAGACGGGTCGGAACTTGAAGGAACCCCAGTGGGAATTTACTGGAATGAAGGATTTAAAATGTTCGGCATCAGTTCCTCCTTTCAACAGCCACTTTAAATAATAATGATATGATGATGATGACTGCATATTATTTATTATTATTATTACTATTATTATTATTAATTTTCAAAAAGGTTATGTCCCCATCATGAAACTATGATGCCCAGCAAAGCTAATTAACAGGAAGACAAAGGAATATGTATCTTCTGGGGAAGAGAAGGAGGAAGAGGTTTAAAGATTCCCAAGTGGGATCTATTTGACAGCACTTCCCCCAAACAACCAAAGAAGTTTACCCCTGGATGAAGGGGGTTCGTTTGCCTATGGGCATGGAAAATCTGATTTAAAATCCTGTAGACCCATTCAATTGCCTTAGCAGAAGAGAAGGGCCCAGTCCAGGATTATGGGCTGAAGGCAGAAGCTACACTGGTTGGGGACAGCCAGGCAGCACTCTATATACTGATTTTGAGTCCCATGGAAGAAAAGCTGGATGACTAACATAGCTATCAACTACATTAAAAGGAAAAGTTGTAACCAGTGTCCCCTCTAAGCTGAGTAAGTGTGAGCTAGCTCACAGTTTTTTAGCCTCCAGCTCACAGATTTTTGTCTTAGCTTAGGAAGGATAGCTCCAGAGCAAACTAATTTATTCAGTAGCCAAGTCACTTGCTCACAATTTTAATGCCAGCAGCTCACAAAGTAGAATTTTTGCTCACAAGATTCCACAGCTTAGAGGGGGCATTGGTTGTAACTGGAGGCATGCTGAAGGTAGACTAGGCAGGAACCACGAATACTCTGGAAGAGTGGGCAGTGTTGAGCTAAAGAACTCTTCACTCTCAGGCAGCTAACAAACAGAGGACCAATGTTCTTTCTCTCGTCCTGCCTGCTGATGAAGAGGCATGTGCAACTCAAAAGCTTACATACCCTTTCACCAACAGTAGTGGCAGGAAGTGCTGTCAAGTCATAGCCAATTTATGGCGACCCTGGAGGGTTTTCAAGAAAAGAGAGGAACAGAGATGGTTTGACATTGCCTGCCTCTGCATAGCAACCCTGGATTTCCTTGGTGGTCTCCCATCCAAGTACTAATCATGGTTGACCCTGCTTAGCTGCTGAGATCCTTCAAGACCAGGGTAGACTGGGCCACCCCAGTTGGGGTTCCAAGAACAAAACTGGCTCCTATAAAGAGGATTAGCATAATACCCAAGGAGTTGAAAACACACAAGAGTGAATAAAGGATCACCAACATGTGTCGCTCGCTGCAGAACATTTTCAGACAAGCAGAGCTGGGTTGAATAAGAAGAGGCCATCTCTACTCATTTGAAAGGATGGATTTTTCCATAAAGACATATGGCAAGCAGTTGCAAAAGTTTACAGCCTTCCCCAGTGGCGTGCTGGCTTGGCTCACTTGCTCAGCTCTCTGCTATGCAAATATTTCGGAGCAGGTACCTTGCTCAGCCTTCTTTCTCTGCAAATGTGTAGAGTGCCTGGCCAAGGATGGGCTAGGGTCTAGGTGACAGCATTGTGATTATATGTTGCTCTGGCCACGTCTTATCACTCCTTGTTTTGGGGATTATGCACTGTATTCAGTCCATCCACCAGGGGCCACAGTGGCCCTAACCTGTGCTCTGTGTGTGTGTGTGTGTTTTAATTTAGGGCATTTTTAAATCCAGCCCTTCCTCCAATGAGCTCCAGGCAGTTTTCCCATCCTCCATTTTTATTCTCACAACAACCCTGCGAGGTTGATTAGGCCAAGAGCTAGTAACTGGCCCAAAGTCACACACAGCCAGCTTCCATAAAAGTGTGGGGATTTGAACCTGGGTCTCCTAGACCCTAACCCATCATTCTAAGCACGTCACAACATCGAATCCCTACTCTGCCCTGGAAGCTTGCTGGGTGGCCTTGGGCCAGTCATACACTCTCAGCCCAACCTGCCTCAGAGGACTGTTGTGAGGATAAAATGGAAGCGAGGAGAATGATGTAAGCTGCTTTGGATCCCGATTGGGAAGAGGGGCGGGATATAAACAAAGTAAATAAATAAAACAAATAATATATTGCAGATGATGGAAATAACAGCAAGAGCAAGGAATGCCGCATATGAGGCCAGCCCTCTCGCTGTCCTGGTGTGGGTCTCCTCCAGTTCCTAGCAGCTTTCACTGAGAGAGCAGCACTTTTGATCTACAACTGCCCTACTCTGCACTGAGTGACATTAGTCGGTATAATTGCCATTAGACACATGCGGAACTCAGGTCAAAACTGGCATCCAAGATAAAAGCTGGAGGCACCAAATAGCTGGATTTAAAAAAAAAAAAAGCAGGAGAGGAGGGTGAACAGAGGCCAAGCTATCTCCCCCACCCCAACCTGCACCTAGAGATGGGATAATGCTACTGTCACTGACCAGGTACTTGTGCATCAAGAAAAGGAAGCTTTTTCTCCCTCTCCCATAATACTAGAACCCACTGAAGTGATACATGGGAGAAACAGGACAGAAGGAAGTACTTTTCCTCACAGCACACAGTTCAGTTGTGGAACTTGTTGTGATGACTGCGAACTTGGAAGGCTATAGAAGGGGAGTGGCCAAACTCATGGAAGACAAGGCTATCACTGGCTACTAGTTATGACGGATATCCAGGGGTCATTTCCTGCAGGAGCGCACAGGAGCGGAGCTCCGGCAGTAAAGAGGCCAGGGGGCGGGCACATACAACAAGTCCTACCCCCTGCTCCCAGCAGCCCTCAGTCAGAGCAAGAAGCAGCCAGGTAAGTTGCAGAGCTCCCCCTGGTTCAAAACAGTCCAGTGGCACCTTTAAGACCCAGTTTTATTCAGGTACAAGTTCCCCCTCCTCTGCAAGGACAGATGTGTACATTCCTCCCCTCCTCCAATAGCTAGCAACCCAAAACAGTCCAATGGAGCCTGAGTGGTGGGTGTTGCCTTCTGACACACTTCCGGTGTTGTTAGGGGGTGTGACATATGCAAAAAAATCATGCTAATTAGTTATGCTAATGAGCTCCTGCACCTTTTTTTCTACGAAATGACCACTGCGGATATCTACTCCCTCCAGGACTAGAGGCAGCATACCTCTTTACAGCAGTTGCTGGGGACCACGGGTGGGAGGATGCTGTTGCAGTCATCCTGCTTGCGGGCCTCCTAGAGGCAGCCGGTTGGCTGCTGTGTGAACAGAATGCTGGAATAGATGGACCTTCGTTCGTCTCTTATGTTCTGGAAAAGCCTGCAAGAGCCTTGATACTGACAACGAACAAGATGCAGCTGCATCTATTCCAGCTGTCAGCAACACCCAGATTCTGATCTATTGGCCTGACTCCTACCACACCACCACTGATGTGGGACAAGCCTGGAGTCCTAGCACACATTCCTCCTAGACACAAGATCCTCTTTCAAGCTACCACCCTGGGGGATAGGGAAAAAAGCCGGGGGGGAGGGATGCACCCTCCCCGCAAGTGTGTTGCAGGTCCCCACTTGTACCCTCTATTCCCAGAAACGTGTCCTGAACACCTAGCACTATTCTGCAAACCCAGGTGAAAGGATAGGAAAGGACAGAGCAGATAGGAAGGGACAGAGATCGTCCTAGTTGATCTTGTGGTGGAAAAGAAAGGGAAAGTAGGATTTTATGGTAGAGAGAAGGAGGTGAGGTATCTAAGGCTATGGTCTGAAAGCAAAAGCCGGGCCCAACCACTTTCCATATCCCACCCCCGTCAAACGAACTGCCATGCTGCAGCACACCACCACAACAAAACTGTAGCATTTCTTGCAGGGGGAGAATGAAGCCAAGCGTGGCCACTGTTCCCTGAACAGATAAAGGGAGTCATTCAAAGCAAAGTCCTTGACCCTTAAGGGCAAGGGAAGCAACAAGGATTCCTACCCACTGGGTAGTGGGGATGCACCGGTTTTTCCAGCAACACTCATGGGGTGCTCGCTCATGCTCACAATGGGCTGACTAAACTGAAAAGCTGAGAGTGCAAAAAAAAAAAATCTTGGTGAAGTTGGAAAAATGCCATTTGCTCTCAGCAATGCATCAGCAACCTCTTTGTCTCACAAGATCCAACCGGCTTTTCTTATTCAGGTGTTTTTGTTTATGCCAGTCCTTCTTCGAGACAACATCTCTGACAATGCAGAAACTTTGTAGGAATCAAGCCTATCCGGTGTCAACACAGCACACAATTCTGTGCTGAATTCTCCCTCTCTCATCCAAATTCAAAACTCAATATTCATGGTCTTTGCAACCATAGAAAAGCCTCATCTTTATGCTTATCAAGGAATAAAACAAAGGCCAGGAGAAGCTGCCTAGATCAGAATATCTTTCACAAGTGATATTTGATTAATTTCTGCTCTACTTTCATCTTGGTTTAATTAAGGAGTGGATTCTGATTTTTATTTTTAAGAGTCTGGCTGCAGGCGATCAGATTGTGATTCTACTAATCGCCTGCAGGTGGCAGTGGAGAGTACTCCATATTTGAGAAAGGAAAAAAGGAAGCTGGGAGAAATGATCTTGAGACCTCCACGGTAAAATACAAGAGCCCAAGAGGTTATTTTTACCACACACTGGATGTTGGGCTGTCCTAGAAGACATCCTGGAAAATGCAACTGATTCAGAATGCAGTGACCTGATTATCAGGGGCTAGCTTACAGGAATACATCTCTCCTATTTTAAAGCAGCTAAATCAGCTTCCAGACTATTTCCAAGTTCAATTCAAAGTGCTCGTTACAGCCTTTAAAGCCCTTCTCAGCCTGGGGTTCATATATCTCCAAGACCATCACTTTCGCTTTTGTCCCCAAGCACCAGCTGCAATCCTCAGGTTGCCACCTATGAATTTTCCTCCACTTAGGGAAGCCCACCTGGCATCCACCACAGCCTGTGCCTTATCCACTGTTGCTCCCGCTTTCTCAAATAGAATCCCCTAAGGAGATGGAGGGTACCATACGTAGATATTTTCAGGAGACCCCAAAAGGCCATTCTATTTGCCAGAGCTTTCAAAGGGATATAGACTGCCCATATTTTTAGCGGTGTGGGGGTTATTTTAAATTTTTATTTTATTCTGGATGTTTTTAATTTGTGATTTGTAAGCCACTTTGAGCCACAAGGAAAGGCAAAATATATATTTATACCCCAATTTTTTCACCAGCTGGGACCCAAGCAGTTTACATCTCCTCTTCTCCATTTTACCCTCATAACAACCTTGTGAAGTGAGTTAGGTTGAGAGTGTGTGACTCGTCAAAGGTCACCCAGCAAGCTTCCAAGGCAACGTAGGTCTCCCAGATCTTAATCCAACACTGCTGCTGTGAATGGTCTCTGTATTTCCTCAATTTACATTTGAATTTTACATAATTACATCTCATCCTGTACTTTTAGTGCTCCTCGACACTGCCATTTTTCCATAACGTCCTGACATGCTACTTTGCATCTGACAAAGTAGGCTCTAGTCCACAAAAGTTTGTGTTGGGATAAAGCACTGTTAGTCTTTTAAGGTGATATAGACTCCTGTTTAGTTTCACTGCAGGAGACCAACATAGCCAACTGCAAAAGACCAATACAGCCAGTCCCCAGGAATTGTTATATTATGGAAGCATTTTATAAAAGACACCATCTATGCAAATATTTAATACAGAAAAACATGTGCACTGGAACATATAAGAAGAGATTTCACTAGATTAGATAAATGACGTCATACTAGAAGCTGGCTTCCCACTGTATGTCACATGTTAGCAGATATACGGCACTCCTCCCTATACTGACATGTTACATTATTTCCTCCTGTTAAGGGGCCTGTTGAAAAGCGAAGTAATCACCTGGCCATACCTGCTGAACTGGCTGAGCCTGTGGAACTCCTCACAACCAGCTTAGTACACAGAGCAACTGGGGCAAGCTAAGAGACCAGGGCTTCCCCAAGGACACCTTTGTATATATTGTATACACTGGTGTCTGGTGAAGGGAGATTTGACTCTCAAAAGCTTATACCCTGACACTTTTGTTGGTCTCTTGTCTTATGTGCTACTGAACTCAAATCTAAATATTATCTATATGTAACTCACATGTGGCATGGATTGAAAAAGATCCACAAAGCAGCTGACAGGATTTTTAAAATAAAATATTAACTTTTGCCCTCCCCAAGACCAATATGTGATGCATAAGTTAAGGCCCTTCCCAACGGGACCAGAGATCTTTACAGCCAGACAGGGAGAAGTCTGGACCTGCTTTACCCCAGAAGCCACCCCCTTATTTGAATGGCACACACTCCAGCACCCTCCACCCACTTAGACAAGAAAAACTAACAATATGAAATACCCACTTCATGAAATACCCACTTCATTTATATCCCACCTTTCTCCTCAACAGGGACCCAAAGCAGTTTACATGGTTCTCCTCTCCTCCATGTTACCCTCACAACAACCCTGTGCGGTAGGTCAGGTTAACAGCATGTGAATGACTCAAGGTCAGCCAGCAAAGCTTCCATGGCAGAGCATGGATTTGAACCTGGGTCTCCCGGATCAGAGCCTAACATTCTAACCACTATACCATGCTGGAGACCCTGAAGAAGGGCATCTCTAAAGCTGGAGATGATTAAAAAAACAACAACTGATAGTGCCTAAGAGGTTTTACTTCCCATGCATTTCCATGTGCCCTAAAGCAGCAGTTTCTTGCACGTTGTGGCACAACGGGGACCCGCCCTCAGCCCTGGGAGACTGAGCAGCCCGTTTTTGCCTTCCCACCCTTTCCTGGTGGGGCTATTTCCCTTCATTACACATTGCCAACACTTGCTGGATTTACACTGCCATTCTAAAGGGACAGTGAGACCCTTCTGGCTGATTCCCCCACCCTTGGGAAGTTGGTACCACACACTTTGGGCACCCCCTGGAGAGTTGGCAACCCATCAGATCTGGGCCCATTTGTGTTTCCTGGCCTCACTTTGCCCCTGGTAATGTGCTGAGCAGGGAGGACTACGTAGGTGGTCCAGGCACACCAGGTCTTAGAATTCCAAAAAGAAGATTTATTTTAACTATTTACAAATTAAGCACAGAAAATAAACACAAGCACATTAACACAAGCTGGGCAGAAAATAAATAAGATTCAAAACGCCATTCCTCTGTCCCCCACACACCCTCACTATCTCTGGAGGTTGTGGAGAAACCCCAGTCACTGGTACTGTTGCCCTCCCGGCTGTCCACCACGGTTTGTAGTGGCCTGGATGCCCTGGAGTTTCAGGCAACAGGAGCCCCCACCTGTACGGTCTCCTGAAGCTGCCATCCACACTGAGCCAAAGGCTGAAGACCAGGCTGAAGACCCCCCTCAGGAGTCAAAACCCTTATGTGCCTGGCTCCGCCCCTGGGGTGTGTCCAAATTTTCCCACTCTTTTTCCCTAGCGCTTCTGGGAAATGTAGGCAGGCAAATGAGGAAGTCCCAATCAACCCGGTGAGGGTTAGCCCTGCAGGCCCCTGTCTGGAACTACAGCCCACTTACCCTTATGGGGAACCATTTTAAACACCAACTACAGACGGCCTCCATCTTACACACCCAGGTAAATGCCATTTTGTCACACATGTCATCACCTTCAGATGTCAAGGGGGGGCACAGTTTGTCTCCAGTCTTAGTAAAAGTATCTAGTCTTTTATGGGATTTTTTTTTCAGGTGCCATGAATTGTCCCTAGAATTTTCAGAGATGCTAAAACACATACTGGAGTATCAGGATCTTACATTCACACAAACAGAGAAAGAAATCCGAACTGGTCCGTAAATGAGTATCAACTGGGATTACGTCACTCCTTGCTCAGGGTCTCCAAAACACTGCGACCTGCCCATGGGCTCCATCACACACACGCGCCTTGAAGGCAAAGGAGATTGGCGGCCTCTCTTCATCTTGTGAACTCATACCCAGCTTCTCTGACTCACCAGAACTGCAGCCTGGCAGCCCGTCTATCACAGAAGGTTCAAAAATCACTTGGGCTGGCCTTCTCTCCCCTTACTGGTCTCAGTACCAAAGCAGCTTTTCCTGAACAGGCAGCCATGGCTCCCAAAAGCAGGGCTGGTGTCAGTATATCCCGATGTGGGGCAGATGCCAGAGGCCCAGGGCTTTTGGTGGGGTCCACTAACTCCCCCCTAGCTGTTCACCTCCCCTACCACCAGTCCATGTGCCTTTCCCTGCCCACTCCAGCACCCATGCTCCCAGCTTCCCCGCACTGATGGGAAAGTGTATGCAGGTGGTACACAGAGGCTTCACTCCCAGAGGCCGCAGGAGCTCCATGCATCAGCCAGTGCTGTCAAAGAAAAGGCACGAATGTGGTGCAGGCGGTTGTGAGAGCAGCTGGTGGGAAGGCTTATGAGAAGGGGAAGGATTCACAGTCAGGTAGGCACACACGCAGGTGGATGGGTGGAAAGGGAGGCATGAGGAAGGCCTGGAGGTAGGTAGAAGAGGGACCCCCCGGGCACTGTCTGCCCAGAGCATGCCAAAACCTGGAACTGGCACTGCTCTCCAGCACTCTGATGCTCGCATAATAGCAATACAGGCACATCCTTAAAATGCCAGGAATCCTCTCCAAGCTTTCCTTTTCTCAGAGCAAATAGAACTTGCTACATTTTTATGACCTAGATTTTTCAAGACTTCCATCACCGGAGGCTTCTACCAGCTCAAGCCCTTGTTCCAGCAATCCCTCTCCCTGCAGTGGCACAGAGCAAGCACAGCAGGGGCTACCGAGACACATGCCTGCCACTAAGGAAGCCGCTTCCACAGCTCCACCTGCATTCTGAGAGTGTGCAAGACGCGATGCTCCCACAGCGACCCCACATGTACCCACACGGGTGTGCACACCCTCTGTGCCGCAGCCATGCATCGCACAAACAACACAAGATTTAGATACACAGACACACACCAGCTTAGAGTGTGTACTACAATTCAGGGTCAATTTTCAGGGAAAAGGAAGCATTTCACAACACAACAACTTACGAAGTTTGTTTCTATTTTATTTTACTTCGTTTATACCGCATCTTTCTCTCCAGTGGTGGCCCAAAGCGACTCACATCATTCTCACAACAATCCTGTGAGGTAAGTTAGGCTAAGAGTGTGTGACTGGTGCCAAGGTCATCCAGCAAGCTTGCATGGCAGAGCGGGGGATCAAACCTGTGTCACCCAGATGCTAACCCGTCACCCAGATGCTAACCCGTCACTCTGGCCTCTATACCACACTGGCATTAGCTTGGTCTACAAAAGCAGCTCTCTATCATCTTCCAGATACTGCATGCTTCAGCCCTTAAACTCGGTACTGGATAAAGTAGCCAAAGGCAAAAATGGGGAGATATGAATTCCCCTCGCAATCCACAAACCAGCCATGTGAAAACAGCACATGCAAAATCTAAAGTTCACAGCCGTATAAGTGCCCCTGTATGTGCTCTTTCACAAGTTTCCTTTGTTTTCTGGTAGGATCTGCAAGGTGTCAAAACTTGCTGGTGGACTGAGGTGAAGTGAGGCGAGGCCTGGAGGGGAAACCCAAGCCACTGATCCTTAACACTGTTGCAATGATCCCACACCTGTGACTGCCCCCTCCCCCCAGCTCATGGAAAACACTCTAGCCTGCAAGATGGGTTAATTCCTATTACCCCTCCTGGGTGCTTTGTATTTTCACAACAAGGAAAACGTCATTAAGAGTTAAAAACCCACAAACGGCCTCATCATGTGCAGAAACAATGCTGGATAAACACATCCATGGGTTGCCTTTTCCTTCCTTCAGCTCCTCTCTTCAAGCCCATCTTTTCCTTGAATCTTTGGGTTCAATCCTGCCTCCCACACAGATGAAACAAAGGGTAAAGTATATGAGAGGACATTTGCTCAGTTTCCTCCCTTGTCAGCCACCTGGCCTTACTCTCATGCATCCCTTTCTCTCGTTTGACTCTTTCCTTTCTCCACACCCGTCAAACTTCCACAAACTCTTTGGGACTGGATCCCACCCTTTTATGATGGCAGCTGCACATATCATAGTTTTTAAAATCAGCTGAAACATTCAGAGAGCTGCCGAGAGTGATGCTCTGTCAGCAGTGATAAACAGAGAAGAAAGGGCTAAAAGGGAGCATGTTGGTAATGGAGAAGAGCAATGCGGGAGTCATGGTGGCAGACAGGAATGAAGGACCCCGATGCAGACCAGCCAAGAAAGGGGGTGAGGGTCCTTCCGATGCAGACAGAGGCATGAATACGTGGGCTGGCAGCAAAGGGACATGTGGGAAGATGTTTGGGATGCAGAAAGAAACCCAGGAAAACATACACACTCAACACACACCAAGCAGCCAGGCAAGGGAACTCGGGAAGCCACAAGAGAGGAGAGAAAAAAGCCGTATGGACAGGAGGCGGTGGGAATCTGCCAGCGAGGGAGATGCAGAAGGACAGAGAATTAATTAAGTCCCAAGGAAAAACAGCAGCAAGAGCCTTTTGTGGAGCTCTCCAAGGCCTCAGTTCTGAGCAACTCATCGCCATTTCCAGCAGAGGCCTGGAAGCTGCCAGATAGAGGGGGTTCCCCACAGGAGGCCTCACCATTTTAAAGTGGACCCTCAGTTTCGTTTCCAGCCTGCCGCCCAGAGATTTTTCTGCTTCAGATCAGGTTAGACTCTCTCCCCTCCCCAAACACACATGGCTTTGTGATGTAGAAGAGATCTTCCCACTGATGGACACTGCACAGGGCCAGGACCATTTTGGAACAAGCAAGGGCAGCTTTACATGCCCAAAGCCCATGATTTTTGGGCACAGAATTCACTTGGGCAAAGCACCTGTGGCCAGTGACACAATGAAAAAGCAATATACCTCTGAAAAGCAAACACATAGCTGCTGTTATGAACACACCTGGGCGTGATGATAAAGGTAAAGGTTCCCTCGCTCGAAAGCCAGTTGAATCTGACTCTAGGGTTGCGGTGCTCATCTCCGTTTCAAAGCCGAAGAGCCAGCGCTGTCTGAAGACGTTTCCATGGTCATGTGGCCAGCATGACTAAACACCAAGGCGCACGGAAGGCTGGGCATGATGATACATTGCACTTAATTCACTACAAGATACAGTGAGGACAACTAGATTCAGTGCCTTGTTTTTGAAGCCATCTGTGCAGCCCCGATCTCATCATATATTGGAAGTTAAGCAGGACTGATCCTGGTTAGTACTTGGATGGGAGACCTCCAAGGAAGTGCAGAAGTGGGCAATGGCAAACCACCTCTGAATGTCTCTTGCCTTGAAAATCCTACTGGGGCACCATAAGTTGGCTGTGACTTGATGGTACTTAGTTATTAATTGTTATTATTGGTCAAACACCAGTGAAAGAATCAGGATCCCAACCCAGATTGTACGCCCCCTGTCCATTTCCCAATAAGGATCTTGTACTGGGGCAAATAAGGCCATCTCTGGTCCAAAATCCTGGTTTAAAACAGATCAAAATGGATCTCAACAATATTATCCACCGCTGCTATACAAGGATCCTGGTGGAATAAGCCTCTTCTCCCCTCCCTTTTTTCCCCTTCATGTTCCTACCCAGCAATGTTAACTACACTCTGACATCTTCGTGTGCTTTCAAGGAATCCCCCTGAAAAGCTGGGCCTCCAATGGAATTTCAGAGCCAAGCCTCGCTCAGCCACCTTCCCACAGCAGCTTAGGAAAGAGGAAAGCCAAGCAAAAGAAAAATAAGGGGGGGGAGGGGGAGGCAGCCTTGAATGAGGGAGTGGGGGGGAGGGTCTTTTGCCAGTGGGACAAAAGCAGCGGTGTCTTCACAAACAAGCCTGTTATTCTGACACTAAACCCAAAGGCTACTTGGCAGCAACGGGAAATATGAAAATGTGAGCCTTGTGGGAAACCATCCACGCTTTGTTGCTTGGTGTGCCAGCCCTTTCCGTGTGTATTTTTAACAACACGCTCTACACAGACAGGCCACCCACTTCAACACAAACATATACGTACACATACAGAGAGAGACACAGAGGCCTTTTCAAATGAATCACAATCACCGTAGGGATATTGCAGACACACATTGCTCCAATCACCCTAGCTGAAAAGGAGCCCTTCTTTCCACAGGGAAAACCTTCTCCGTCTCCCAACACAAGCAGCAGCAAGAGACGGTGTTTGTGCACGTGTGCATCGCTCTCTCTTGAGGCACAGAGGAACAGAGCAGGGGCGAGACCCCAGGGAAATCCGGGTGGCCTTGAACAAGTTCAATCCGCTCAGCGGAGGATCGATATGGGATAGCGCCACTTATGCTGCCCAGGTACCCAAAAGCCAAGTAAGAACAATTAGGTCTTCCAAAAAACTCTATGGAACATCTCAAAGGAAAGGAAATTCTCTCTGTGTGATAGAAAATCAGTCACTGCAGTCACCTCTCCATGCATCAGGGGCACAAGAGGTAAATTCAAGAGGACATGCCTGGTAGAGCTTGGGGAGTCAGACGATGCATGTGGAAAGACAAGGTACAAAAACTACATCTCCACTGTTGTGGATTAAGTCTCCTAGCAAGACTGCCTGTTACTGGATTGGGGTGGCAGGGCTGACTGGATGCACAATTAAGCCAAATACTGGTAATATTCAGTGAGGAGCAAGAAGGATTGCAATCTGCGTTTTGTTGTGCAGAGCAACATCTGAAGCAGGAAAGGGGGCCCTATGTAAACATGCCATTTACAAAAATAATTGTAATCCACATTATAAAACCACACAGCTTGCAGATAAGTGTTCCAAACATCCAATTCCAGGTGGGAAGGTAAAAATAAAGGGCCTGGATTCATTAATGTATGGCGGGGCATTTTACATTGCAAAGGTCTTGGCAGTGAACAGTGGCATCAAATCACAGCCGAGTTATGGTGATCCCATAGGGTTTTCAAGGCAAGAGACCGAGATGGTTTGCCACTGCCTGCCCCTGCCTGGCAACTCTGGACTTCCTTGGTGGTCTCCCACTCAACTACTAACCACGGCCAACCCTGCTTAGCTTCTGAGATCTGACAAGATTGGGCTAGCCTGGACAATCCAGGTTGGGGAAAAGGTCTTACCACTGCAAAATAGCTCTACTGCAATCAATGGGACTACTGAGGCTTCAAAGCAGCTTGCAATGATAGCAACTAATGAGTAGTCCATAAAAGGCTATGCCCCAAATCTGCTGGTCTTCAAGATGCCTAATTGATGTTTTAGGAGCAGGCACTGATGAACTGGTAGCTGCAGTGGCTCAAGTGGTTAAGACGCTGAACTGCAGGCTGTGGAAGGTCGGTAGTCCAGCAGTTTAAGACCCGTGTGTGCCGCATGACGGAGTGAGCTCCCGTCTCTAGTTCCAGCTCCTGCCAACCAAGCAGTTTGAAAGCAAGAAATTGTAAGTAGATAAATAGGTACCACTTCAGTGGGAAGGTAACAGTGTTCCGTGCGCCTTGGTGTTTAGTCATGCCGGCCACATGACCACAGAAATGTCTTCGGACAGCGCTGGCTTTTTGGCTTTGAAACGGAGATGAGCACCGCAACCCTAGAGTCGGATTCGAGTGGCTTTCGAGCAAGGGAACCTTTACCTTTACCTTACTGATGAACTGAAGCCTGAAAATCCAGCGTGCAGCCAAATTCTAATTTAAGCAGCTGCACAAAGTCTGGCTTTATTTGACTGAAGGGCCACTGTTCTGTCCAGCTGTGTTGGCGTTTAAGGCCCGCTGAGCTCCATTTGGCAGAGGGGGGAGACATTCTTGCAAATAAAGCAAACTTGACATCATTGTGCCCTAGAACAGGAAGCACCATCCCCAGTATCAAAAGCCCCTCACTGATGCTGCCCGAGACCCCGCCTCCTGTATTGTCTCTCTCTGACTAACCAGGAAACTCCCCAACTTCCCTCCAGCAGCACACATTCTCCAGAAATGGAGGCCTGGTTTGAATGCGATGCCTGCGAGACAAAAGCATGTTCCCATGAGATTTTGCACTTGCAGAGCACGGAGCATCTCGTATGAACAGGGCTACCTGTGCAAAGCTGACAGGTGGCACGTGCAGCTGCTTTGCATGCATGGCAGCCCAGTTTAAATAAGATACTGTGTGATCATAGCACACACACACCCCACGGAGAAAGCAAAGAGTGACATTTCCTTGCTTGTTCAGTTGCAGTGCCATCCATGGGGGAGAAAGGCTTTCTGAGCCAGGCTCACACTCAACACCCACATCCCATCTAGGGTATCCCAAGGTCTTCTGCGAGCTCTCCTTCTAAAGCACTGAGATCTTGACACCTGCAGCCCTCAGCGTTGTTTTTTCTCTTAAATCCCTAGCAACAGGTAAGCAAACAGGTCTGCTTGAATTTGGAAGCAGTGCCGGCTGATGCAGGAGCACACGTGAAAAAGCGTCATGGTGACCTGCCAGTGCTTAGCCAGCACTGGAGAAGGTCAGCCAAAGTCGGCAAAAAGGACAGAATTTAACTCTTGTCAGTTACAAAAAAAACCTGGACAGGTTAAGCTGCTTGACGAAATGTTAAACCAAAACACTAACGAGCCCAGGAGATGGAAGATGCTGGTGGATAGTTAAGGATGTTCCCTCTTCGCAAGAAGGAGAACTGCTTAGCGAGAAGGACTGAGGGTGTGGTCACACAGCAAGCTTACCGCGATTTGTTCCCGCTGTAGATTTGATCGGGAATATTTTGTTCAGGTTGGGATGACCACACATCCCTCCCTGAACCACTTGCATCGTGCAATGAGGCTCTCGGCACCGTTCAGATAGCCGCACCGCCGCTTGGGTGGCATGGCTTGCTTTTTAAAAAAAAATTGGTTTGCACATGCATATATACACATAGCCAAATCACTGCTCCCACTGGGACTCGCCATACTCCCTTGTTCTTGCAGGTCCCCCCCCCCCAACAGCAAACAAAATTAACCGGTGACGTACAACTGAGCACTGGAGTCTATATGTGCGCTTGAAGGTTTATACATTGATCTTATTCAGTGCAGGATTGCTCATGAGCACAACGACAGAAGCTTGTAAAAAAATAATCGCGAGAAGGATGTTCAGATGACCTAATTGCGATCATTGCGAGAGATGGCTGTCCAGATCGGCAAAATTGCGGATTCAAAGTGCAAATATCTGGAAAACTCACTAGGGAACCAGAAGGACTGCGCGAGTGAGCCTACTTCGGTGCAGGAGACGGATGCGGCCGTGCGAGAGGGAACAGCAGTGAAACCTGATCAAAATGACTGTGTGACCAACAGCCCAACTCTCTCCTGTGACATGAATGTGGCACATGGTGTTCCAGGCTGCGTAGGCTGGGGAAGGGGCACCCCTGTGATGCAGGAAGGAAGTGGTAAAATTAACTGCAGCTGTACGTGGCCCATCTCAGGTGTTCAAAATGCTTCACAGAGGTGATTTCAGGGATCATAAATCCCACCTGGTCAGTATTCTTCCAAAACTGCAGGCCCAAGGCTGAGAGAAAGAAGTGGCTTCCCAAATCTGCCTTGCAAGTGGAGATGGGGACTGCACAGCCCACCCTGGGAGCAGCTCTGCTGCCCAGCTTTCAGATGGCCATGGAGGGGCCAACCTCTGGAGAAATGGTGACAGCTCTTTCTTGCCCTTCTCCACTCTGAAAGTGAGGTTGCCAGCTCTAGGTTGGGAAATACCTGGAGATTCAAGGAGTGAAGCCTGAGAAGGATGAGGTTTGGAGAGGGACTGCAGCAGGGTACAATGCCATAAAGTCCACCCTTCAAAGCAGCCATTTTCCCCAGGGAAACTGATCTCTGTCACTTGGAGATCAACTGTAATACTGTGAGATCTCCAGGTCCCACCTGGAGATCGGCAACCCTATCTGAAAGGAATCTTCAGCCCAGATGGGTGTGTCCCACCCACCCCCACAGCCAGTGTTTGCCCAGTTCCAAGGGACCAGGCCAAAAGCAAAACCGGCTCCACCCCCTGGACAGCTCCAAAGAGTTTCCCAGCCAGTCCTCTTATCAGAGACAGCCACCTTGGGAGGCCCCAACTGCAACCAATTCAAGGAAGCCCTGATCACATGAGTGTCCCAAAGCAAAACAACAAACATGTGGAGCCTGTTTCCTCTGCCTTCTTATGAAAGCTGGTTCAGCACTCTGGCTGAAGAAAGATGCACAACAGTTTTGCAAGCGCCATTGCTTGACAATGACAGAGCCATCATTTGCCATTATCATGCAGTTTTTACCAGGCTTGCCACTGCCTCTGGTGGAGATTGTTTCACAAGACTTTCCTAGTGCTTCAAATCTATGCAAAACATTTCTGACCAGGAAGTGCAGTGGGATGAAAGAAAAACTAAGAACGTCACTGCCCCATTGGACTGCTTCCTCTCAAGTAGTCAAGAGGCATTTGCCTTTCCTCATTCTAGATGCACTCCTCAGCATGGATTTGGTGATCTTAAATGCATGACAACCACCCATACTGGGGAGTAGTAGTGATAAAGACGGGTTTTTCTTTCTTCAGCGGGGGAGTGCAGATTCTAAACCACATAACAATTGCACATAGACAGCCAGAGGCTGCTAATTGCAGCAAATTAATTAATCCATGGGACAAGCATGCAATATCTGTGTAAACAGCAAGGGTGAGGTTTCACAAGCATGGTTCTTAGATCCATGGTGCACAAGGGACTCTGATCCCTGATAATGAAGCTTTCTTGCCAATGAACATATTTGATTACCAAAACAATTTCAGTACATACCCACAACTAGCATACACAGTGGCTATTAAGAAAGTCAAAGGAAAAGGGAACCGGCACCAAGCTCCAAGCTCAGCCATTCAGCATCCTCATCTCCGGGCAGAAGGGAGGGGGAGGGGATGCTATTTACAAGCATCTTTCGGGAAACCCGATGGCAGGGAGGGACATATGGTCAAGGCAGATGGTGTTTTCACCAATGACTCCAAAGCGACAATGATGACCCAAAACAGCCAAGAAAGGCTCCTTGTGCCCCCAAGTCTTTTCATCAATCAACAGCATTTACAGTGGCTGCAAGATCACTGCTGGAAGCTCCCAGGTGCATGGTCACCCTCTCCCAGAAACATAAGATTGCAGATGCACTGCAGAGATACAAACTTTGCAGGACCTCAAGTAGGCAAATAATAACAACAACTGCATGCCATCAGGTCACAACAAACTCACAGCAATCCCAGGACCACGGGGTTTTCAAGTCAATAGATGAACTGGCGAGGTTTACCCTTGCCTGCCTCCCCATAGCAACGCCCGTCTTCCTTGGTGGTCTCCCATCCAAGTACCAATCCTGCTTAGCTTCCAGGTTGTCACGAGATCAGACTAGTCACAGTTATTCAGGCTGCTTCAAGCAGGCAAAGAGCAGAGTGCTTTAAACAGGGCTCTGGCTGCTCACACACACACACACACACACACACACACACACACGGCCTGGTGTTAAACATCTAAACACCTATCTTAATACTCTCTCTCTCTCTGTCTCACTTTGACACACATACAAAGGAGCCCCTTCCAAAGGGGCTCAGGCTCACACTTTGGCTAGTCAGGTGGTAATACTTCAAACACATACAAACACTGAGAATGCCTCTTTCCATGCATCTGTTGCCTGAATGCAACGTGTGGAGAGTTGTGTTAAGAAGCGGTTGAATTAGAAAGAGGGACAAGAGGGACAGAAAGGCGGTGGCACCTCGCAAGGAGGCTTGCACCTCTGCACGTTTATAGTTTTACAAGTTACCCAAGGCATGCAAGAAAGAGAGGCAAGGAGATGTCCACTTATGTCTTAAGGAGCAAGCAAGTGGCTGGGGATGGAGGAGGAGCCTAAACTAAGCCTGTACATAACTCTTTACTCAAATAGCTCCTCCCTCCCTCCAGGCTAACTTGGAAGGATGGGGGGGTTGGGGTTGGGGGAGAGTGACCTTCATGGCTTGTACCCAAAGAAAACCAAAGACAGGAAATTTGTCTTGGAAGATTCCATGATCCACATCAGCTTTCCCCCAAATTACCTGCAGCCCTAGAGAACAGAGCAGACCATTAAAGCTTGTGGATGGGAGGGAGAAAGGAAGGAAAAGGGGACAATGCTGACTAGGCACCAGAAGAAAACATAACAGAGAGATGTTATTTGTTACTATTAAAATGCATGTATCTCATCTGACTTGCCCCATTGTCTGGAAGGGGTTTACTACATGAAATCAACACTGCACAGTAAAACAGACTAAAACTCAACAGGGGCTTATTAAAACAATTCTCATAAACAGGGGAATTTCACATTACCCAGTTTCACCCGGTTTCAAGCCGGTAATTATCCGTTTTGAAGTGAACCGGTATAGGGCTGCCATTTCACACATGGCTTTCCCCTTCCGGTAAAGAGCTGGATCTGAAGCGGATTGCCATTTCAGACTGCACCACTTTTTCCCGCTTTTCCCCCGCCGTTTTTCGCCCATGCGTGCAATCTCTGGCTTTTTTTTTTTAACGTTTGCTTTACAGCGCTATAGCACTATAGCAGTATAACAAAACACTCCATGCATCCCAAAGGGATTGATATAATGCTATTCCATTATAGCGTTATAGCTCTTTAACGCTATAAAGCAAACATTTTTTAAAAAGCCGGAGATGGCCCGCGCGGGTGAAAAACGGCGGGATAAAGCGCATCGGAACTGGGGGAGGAAACTGAGGAGTACTTGGAAGCGGTTGACAGATAAAACGCTTCAGCCCCGTTTCCTAAACAGGACAGAAGCGATTGTGTATGAAATGACAAATATATTCCAGAAGGGAACCGGTTCTCAAACGGTTCTGTCTGAAATGACAGACCAGAAACCGTTTGGGAACCGTTCCTCTTCCGGAATATATCGCCTGTCTGAAATTCCTCACAGATTCTAAGATAAGAGGTGCTGGGGCTCATGCTACAGCTGCTGCCTGACTAGGCTGATCCGTTAACCTGGAGTCAGGAGGGCTGGCTGTGTTTATTCAGTGGTAAGGAAAAGACTCTCAACCCATGCCAAAAGGTAATATTTCCGGGAGTCAGTAGAATATATATTAATCTCAAGGCCCAGGACCTCAGCCTGAAACAGATTCCTG
>NW_015170280.1:738509-757316 GCF_001447785.1 Gekko japonicus
ACACAGCTCCTTGCTGACTGTCGCTAGCCACTCTCTCTCTGCCTCCCCAAATTATATTAGCCAAATACTACTGGAAGTAAAAGCAGAGATGTAACATTTCCAGAAATTCTGAAGAGTGATGGGTGGAGCTCCCTGTTATTATGGATCTGGACCCAGCTCTCTAGCTACTGAACCACATACGGGATCTCCCCATTGCCTGTTGCCAAGAAGCGCCATCCAAGGCAGGGACTGGTTACCCACTTTGCCTGGATCTGCATCACAAGAGAACTCCACCCAACTTTTCACTCATATATTCTCTCATTTATAACCAAAGTGCCAAGGCTAAAGTTTGCCTTGACATGACACAGCGCGACATGGAAGGCCCTGAGCCCCTAAGCATGACAAAGAAAAGGCATGGGGTCAGGACTTTTTTTTAAAAAAAAAAAAAAGAGGTGCCAGAACTCTCAAGAGGGAAATGAAGTTTTCAACCTGTATAACTGAAAACTCATTAACTTTTAAACATTTTAAAGAAGAATTTTGTTGAAGAGGTTCCGGAACTCTGTTCCAGCGAGTTCCCACAGAAAAAAGCCCAGCATTTGGTACACATTCAGAAATGCTGTCTTCAGGGCTATTTTGGGGCAGGAACGCACAGGAACTGAGTTCCGGCTGGCTCCCAAGTTGGCCACGCCCAGCAGGAACTCATTAGCATAACAGGCCACACCCAACAGCAGAAACTCATCCAGATTGGCTACAATTAGGGGTGTGTGGCCTAACATGCAAAAAGCCCTGGGTTTTGACAATAAACAAGGTAAAAAAATAATAAGCAAAAGGTGGGTGTGGCTGGATAACCACACTTCTGGTAACATGAGGGTGTGGCCTAATGTGCTAATGAGCTGTGCCTAATATGCTAATGAGTTTCTGCTGGGCTTTTTCTACAAAAGGAGCCCTGGCTGTCTTACATATATATCACAAGACTGAGCCGCAGCACTCAAAAATAGTTTGAAAGCTGAATCTGGGTTTAAACTAAGCCTGATCTTTGGCTTGTTTGGGCCACAATTATTGCTGGTGCTGATGACAATACAACAGATGGCCTCCTCCAGCTCCAATTAACCAGGAAGACTTCTTCTGCCCCATCAGCCAGACTCCTAACACTCCCCCAAAGCAGAAAACAAAACAGGAATAGGAATGATTTCCAGCTTTTTATTTTGTCACTGCAAAGTTGTAGATGGGTGTCAAGCCCACCCAACAGAACGTTGCTGGTTGGACCTACAAATGACAAAAAAAAGTCTGACAGCTTACAGCTGTTCCATTTTAGTGCGGAGCTCCAACACTGAGTGACCAGTTCCCAGTGGCAGCCACTGAAAACAGGAGCAGCCACTGAGACAGACCCAGAGGCGACAAAGCCTTTAAGTTCCGTATCATCAAGCCTGCTCCCAAATCTTCCTTTACACCAAAATGTGCTGCCAACAAGTCCTTTTGTTGACGAGGGCAGTTTCACCGTCATCCCCAATGACTCCTAGGGAGTGTACCTGACCACAACCAACGGGGGACAGCAAATCCCCAAAAGAACATGTCAGTAATCCAGCTTCTCTCCCCCAACACTGTTTTTGTCAAAGCTCTCTCCATATTAAGGTGCCAGAAGCCTTTTTGGGCAGCCAGGTCTGAGAACACAGCGTGAGGTTCCACAGGGCACAGGATGGCGGAGGAACAATGTGCAAAGGGGCACATCAGGAGAATCAGCCTCTGGCTCGGGGCCCACTCCAACAGGGACCCTCCTACATCTCCATTAAGGGTTTAACTCTGAGCCAGTACAAATGCCTATTTGGAAGCAGCAGGCACCAACTTTGCAGAGAGCAGAAATTGGAAAGCAATACCAGTTAGGGAAGAGGGGGAGAAATAAAGATCCAGTCCCAACCTAAGCTCTTGAAGGCAGCAGCAGTCCGAAGACAACTATTTGATACCTTTTGTTTGCAAAAGGCACAAAGATGAAACTGGAGCCAGCTGGCTGTAAATCCAAAAGCGATACTGCTTCTACACCACACTTGCTTCTGTATTGTCAAATGGGGAGGGTGACATGATGGAAGGGAAGACAAGAATTTTTCCAAGCCAGCCATTAATTCCAAACAGTTGCTTCTCTGCTTTCTTTGACTGCATTGGAGTTTGATTTACACTTGATTCCCAACACCAGCTGCAGACAGTACATGGGGACAGGAGAGAAAGTGCCAGCTAAAGACCCTGCATATGGAGGGGCCGCCTTTCCTTCTCAAACTAAATCCAGCAACCTGGAAGCAACCGACTGCTTTCCAGGCAAGAGAGAAAATGCCGTAGGCGGAAAGGTGAATGACAGTCCCCTGGCATGAAGCTAAACTAAACACAGGAGTCACCTTTGCTACACAAAAACTCCCCAACCAGCTGAGAAAGACGGAATGCTACAAAAAGATTTCAGATAACTTGGCTTCAGTCCTGGAACCTGGTTTTCACCACTGGAAAAGACCCCATAGCACACAGAGAGAGAAGAGTGCCACTGGGCACATCCAAAGTGGCTTTCCACAACCACACACTACAGACCAGGGCTTTTAAGTCTGAGAAGATAAATATATACGTTGGAAATGGCCACAGCTTCTAAGCCACTTTAGTGCCAGACATGTCTCACGTTAGAAGCACTATGAACAATTTCAATACCCTTCTTTACCCAATTCTAAACTCATGCATGGTTTTGAAGGAAACTGTTGGGAAATATTTTGCTACAGCCTTTTAAACAGGTTCATAAGTGTTGCTGGCATATAATGCTATAAGTAACCCTCTTTAATTAAGCAACACAGAAGTCCAGAAGCACTTTTGGGAGCTTCGACTCTCGAAAGCTTATACCCCGGGAATCTTGTTGTCTTTAAGGTGCGACTGGACTTGAGTCTTGCTCTTCTACTGCAGACCAATACAGCTACTCGCCTGAAGCCATTTTATTTATTTTACAGTATATTTAGTCCACCTCTCTCAAAAGGACTCAAGGCACAATTACTGACCTCCCCAGGCACCCAGAGCATCTGTTTGGCACGCAAAAGGTCACAGGTTCAAACCCCAGCATCCCCAGTTGAAAGGATCGGGGAGGACGTGATGTGAAAGACCTCCGCCTGAGACCCTGGAGAGCAGCTGCCAGTCTGAGTAGACAATACTGATTTTGATGGACCAAGAGTCGGATTAAGTAGCAGGGCAGCTTCATGTGTTCATTTGTGGCACACTGAGAACCTGAAAGGGAAAACAAACTTAAAGCCTTCCAGGTTTCAAAATGTTCTCCTGCACAGTCACCCTGCGGTGATTCTTGTTTGTCTCAGGTGACCAGAAGATTGACTACTTTCAAACGAAGGCCTACAGATCACAAGACCTACAAATCAACACTATTCCTCTTCAAACTTAACTTTATTCATACCCTGTTTTGCTCCCCAATGAGGACCTAAACCATCTCCCTTCTCCCTTCCTCCATTTTATCCTGACAACAACCCTGGTGTAATAGGCTAGGGCGAAAGTGTGTGAACGGCCCAAAGTCACCCAGCAACCTTCCACAGCAGAGCAGGGATTCAAACCTGCTGTCCCCACCCCCCCATGCTCTAACCACTACACCATGCTGGTTTGCATGGGAAATGTTCCCAGAGCATTCCATAACCAGCCTCAGTGCCAACAAAAACTGGACAGAAGGGAAAAGAGAGGCCATTGAGCCAAACTGAACACTGCAGGACCACATGAGAGATGAAGAGCCCTGCTAAAAGTCACATGGTTAACAGGAAAGTGATACCGATACAGGCTGACTAATGAGAGACACCCGCCCCCCAACCAAGAAGTAATATTCCTTTGGGCCCTGCGGCAGCCCTCAAAGGGGAGGAGGCTACTCCTGCCCTCTGCAATGGGGGAATAAATCCTGCTGCACAAAAGGGGCTGGGCAAACTCAGCGGTCTCCCCACCCCACCTAATCCCTTGCCCAAAATAAGCTGCTCACTGTGCTCCTCCCCCCCACCAGCATTCCAAGCACCTGCCTCTTCCTTTTCCTAGCCCTGTTTCCCCAACACTTCTCTCTGTTGCTTGGGGCTTTATTCATGCACCCTGGTTCCCAGTTCCAGCCACTGTGTTGGGACACTGCAATGCTCCACATACATGCCTGAGAAACATGGCAGTGAAAACCACCACCAAGGCAGGAGAAAAGGCAAAAGTCCCCAGGAAGTCTAGGAATAGAGTGGGATGGCCTTCCTCACAGTTTGGTCAATGGTGACCTTAGAAGTCCATGAATATGCAAAGCTGCCTTTCACAGAATCCAACCATCAGTCCATTAGGGTCAGTATTGTCTACTTGGACCATTTTTTTCTATTGTCTACTTCTGTGGCTCTCCAGGGTCTCAGGAGAAGATCTTCCATATCACCTCCTATGGGAGCCTTTAAACTGGAATTGCTGGAAATTGAACCTGGGACCTTCTGGTATGCAAAGCAGATGTTGTACCACTGAGCCACAACCCCTGCACAATTCACAGAAGCCCTTCCCTCACCACAACTCCATCCAGCACTTCTTTGTCCCATCCATCCCTCTGGGGAACCTCTGGTTTCTCCCCTCCTCCATTGTAGAGCAGCCAGAGAGAGCGTCCAGTTACCTATTAAGCATCATGGCCAAGTAGGGATTTGAAGGAGGGTCCCCCAGTCACAGAGACCTTGTCGGCAGATCCAGGCTTTAACTAAACGGTGATTCATGATCCCCATATTGACACAAAGAAGCCTCCACTCCTGCATCCTGCATTCCTGGCAAGATGAGGACGATCTGACTGTCTCCAGCCCTTCACACACCAGCACACCATAAAAACGTTTAGAGGTAGGATGGACAAAGAGGTGCCAAACCACAAATCAGCACACAAATCAGTCTCTCTTCTATAAACACACACACACACACACACACACATTGGCGATTTAAAGAAAATCAAGCAGGCTTCCCCTGTCAGTCTCTGGGTATAGGAAGCCATGGACAAGTCAATCGAATATCCTTCCATATGGATACTTGGGGGGGGGGGGGGTTTCCTTTGCTCATCCTCTGGAGAAGCAGATGGGAGATAACAGGCACTGGATGCCGAGGGAGCAGCAGAGGAGCACCCTTGGCTGTTACGACTCGGGAGCAAACGGATCGTGTTTAAGAGAATCACCTGCCCCTCTCTGTCAAGAATGCCTCATTCATACTGTAACTTAACACGCCCCAAAAGTCGACACCCCAGAGACACCAGAGCTTAGCAAAGAAGCTCAATTCAGAGGGCAGAAATAAGCAGGGAGGGGGAGGAGATGAACAAGGCTCCATTATTTCTCAAGACCCCTCACAAACCCCTCAGCAAGCTGCCTCGTAACCAATTCTTCCCTCTTCGCTCAGCCCCCCCCCCCCGCAATAATTGCAGCTTCCTTTTTTGTTTGTTTGTTTTTCACACATAAAACACTTTTTGATCTTTTTCTGTTCTCATAAAGTTCTCACTGCCCAGACAGGGCACACTTCACATTTCACTACACATTTAAATTCCATCTCACAGAGACTTAAGAAAGAAGCCAAGAACAAGGTAACCCCACAAGGCCCTCATACGGAAAGGCCCAGGCCCATGGTTTCTCCACAAACCAGAGACAGCTTCACCACTTGAAAACAAGGCACAGATTTTTTAACTTAAGGAAAAAGAAAAGAGAAATTTCTCACAGAGAGCCCAGCTCCCAACAAACCAGTCTCTGGCTGGAATAGGGTGACCATTTGTCAGAGAGATGAACACTTGATAGAGGGCTCCTGGTTCATAGCTTATACACTCATCCTAGACCCACCTGGGCCAAAGATATTTGGCAGGTTTTTGTCGTGTTAAAGAAAAGCTGCAAAACCTTTTGGTCTGGGAGCAACTGCTGGACCATGTATGCACCACAGGAAGCCTCCTCCAAACTTTGCACAATTCTCTTTCAACCTCTTTACCTGCTTCCAGCCTGCTGTTTATTTTTTTCCTTCCTACCCAGCCACTTGTTCTTTTTGAACCTCAAGGGAAGGGAGAAACCGTCTGAGCATACCTTTCAGATTGTTGAGCCCATCCAGGAACTTCTGATACTTTTGGGTATTCATTGGTCTGCAGTGTCTACTCCACCTTCAGCTGGAAGGAGCCGCAATCATGATCCAAAGGGCCCCAGAGAATGGATCTGCAAAAGCCCCAAGGTATTCCCGGCCTCTCCCCTGTCCTGCTCTGAATGCACCAGCAACTGTACCAGAATTGCACTTTGACCACTCTTGAAGCGGTGAGGTCACCAGCACAGCCTCCCTGCACTACTACGGCCCTCTTTGTGTTTCCTTATTTGATGAAGTGTGCATTAAAACCTCATTGGGTGCCAGCCAACTAGCCTCTGCCCCCTCCCTTTTATGCAAAAGAGCAGCGACATATTAGAAAGGTCCCATCTGTGAGCGAACAGGAGGTATAGGGTTCCACACACACACACACACCACCCCCTAAAACCAGCCATGCTGCGAGGGCTGACACTCTCTTTGGATTTAAGGAAGAACAGACACTGTTGGAAAGGACGGGCAAGCAAATGAATAATGATTTCAACTGCAAACATTAAAGAAATTATCCAGGGGTGGAGGGAAGAGGAACGGAGCGTTGCCTTTAAGGACCTTCAGTCAAGCAAAATGGAACGACTGCAACAAAAACCAAAACCAAGACACAAAGAATTGCAGAAAAATGATACCTTATATAAATACAAAATACTTAAAAGTATAGCGTAAAAAGACTATTATTTATACATGTACGCTATTTTTAGTATTCCTGCTTTTGAAATGTGCACAGGTTTTGGGGGTGATGAATCCATAAGGTCAAGAATAACTTTCAGGGTCTTTTTATACTATACCTTAAGGATCTTCACAATCAAGGCTGAGTACAGCCCTGCAAAGTAGGCCAGTATTATTCACATAACACAAACAGAAGGCGGGGGACATGTTTGAATAACAGCACCTTGCTGAAGTACTACTGAGTCCATTCATGGCTAAAGCAAGACTTGAACTTCATTGGAAAGTTCCATCAAGCCGCAGACAGCTTAGGATGACCCTGTAGGGTTTCCAAAGCAACAAGCAAACAGAGGTAGTTTGCCGTTGCCCGTCTACGTGTAGAGACCCAGGAATTTCTTGGTGGTCTCCCATCCAAGTACTAACCAGGACTAACCCAGCTTACCTTCCAAGATCTAACAAGATTGGGCTAGCCTGGGCAATCCAAGGCAGGGCAGGGCCTGTATTAGACTTTTTCTGTTCTGCATTTTACACCCCCATCTCACTCTTTACACCCTTACTATCTGCCACTCTTATCAGGTACTCTAGCCAGGTGGATCAAAAGGCAGACTACAAATAAAGAAAAATATATTTCGCACATTTTCTCATTTTGCCTTCACTTGCTAAAAATATATAATTTAATTATTTATAAAATGTATGCTATACACCTTTCTGCTCTCATCAGAGACCACCAAAGGCAGCTAACAGATTAAAAACCATACAGAATTTTTAAAAATCCTTTAAAAATAAAAAACAAAAACAAGTAATTAAAACAATTAAAGCCAAAACTAAAATACAAAAACATAAAAAGAGAAATTAAAACTTAAGGCAGGAAGAAGGAATCACTGAAGGAACACCAGATGTAACAAAAAAAGCCTTCACAACACACACCTCATTACTTTTCAACAGTGTTTGGCATGAAAGGAAGAAAAATAAGAAAGATGTAAAAGGTCTGAGAGGTTCCCCAACTCCCAGTCTTCACACATGTCACGTGTGACGCAGGTTGTCATGCTTATTGTCAGAAAATTCCCACATCATTCTTTTTGAAGAATTCTCATATACAGGGGTTGTTTCCTGCTGGAGCACTCTGAGGAGAGATTCAGGGGAAGGGGAGGATTTAAATGCCTGGGTTCCCTGCCTGATGTTCTCTAGGTGCCCCGCAACCGTGGGGCACCTGGGAAACATCAGGCAGGGGACCCAAGCATGACTGCCTCCCTGCCCTCCCCTCCCCTCTTCCAGCCAGCCCACCCGCCCGCCCGCCATAGCAGGCTAGCTGGAGAAAGGGAGAGGAGGCGGGCAGACAGGCCCCCCCCTCCCCCCCGCCTCAGCGGGGTAGCTGGAAAAGGGGAGGGGAGGCAGGCAGACATGCCCCCCTTCCCCCCCCCCCGAGCCTCTCCGCTCAGGGAAGGGGGCGGGATTTAAATGCCTTTCTTTCCCTTCCCCAGATGGGAAAGGGAGAGAATGGCATGCTTGCATCCCTGCCCTGTGTCAGGGGGTGTGGCATATGCAAATGAGTTATGCAAATGAGCCCCTGCACCTCTTTTTCTACGAAATGACCCCTGCTCATATATATTAACATCTGTGGCTAAAACCTCATATCCCATTGTAAACTGTTGATATGGTTACAAATAAATTCATATTGTGGCAAAAAAAATGGTGTTTTGGAAGATGTGTGAATAAGCCCTGGGCTTGTGGGAATGGGGCCTACGGAGGTTAGAGCCACTCAATGGACAAAAAGGACACAAATATTTGCAACCAGGTAATGAAAATGAGTTCATGGCTCTATGACTAATCTGAGCCGCGGGGAGAACGTTTTTCCAAGGCAGGACTCACTAATGAAGAGAAGAAATTCTGATTGCTTAACCAGAGGACTGCCAACCTCTAGGTAGGACCTGGAGCTCTCCTGAATTACAGATGATCTCCAGACTACAGTTCCCCTGGAGGAAATGGCAACTTTGGAGGGCAGACTCTAAGGCATCACGTCCCTGGCTGAGCTCCCTCCCCAGGACTTTTCCAACCCAGAGGCAGCAACCAGTGTTCCCTCTAAACTGAGTTAGTGTGAGCCAGCTCACAGTTTTCTAGTCTCCGGCTCACACATTTTTGGCTTAGCTCAGGAAAGGATGGCTCCAGAGCAGACTAATTTATGCAGTAGACAAATGGCTCGCTCACAACTTTAATGCCAGTAGCTTTAAAGTAGGATTTTTGCTCACAGGACGCCACAGCTTAGAGGGAACATTGGCAGCAACCCTTCTTAACATGATCGCTGCACTGCAGAATATGCTCACTGGAATGTTATTTTTATCGCTTTTTTGTATACAGACACGAGTGCTGAGGACCTGCCAGATGTTGGGGCTTGCACAGGTTATGCTTTGATGCAAACGACTCTATCTACTAGTTTCCTCAGTTTCTCTAGAGAGGCAGCAAAATGCTTCACCACAAACTCTCAGCATCCACCGGCTTCCAAAAGCCACAGGATTCTGTCACTTGAATGCAACAGCTACAGAAAGTGACCCCCACATGCTCAGCTGTGTCTAACCACAAAACTACACAGGTGGCAGGCAAGTGGGCAAGCTCAAGCACAAGATGGCCACCTATACAAGGCAGCAGCATGAAATGTGAATGGTTGGGAGGCTCACATTTGAGGGAAGAGGTGGGGAGGGGCCAGGGTTGCCAACCTCCAGGTGGGCATGGAGATCTAGATAAGAGATCAGTTCCCCTGGAGAAAATGGTTGTTTTGGAGGGTGGACTCTATGGCAATATACCCCACAGGTCCCTCCCCTCCCCAAACTCTGCCTTTCTCGGGCTCCACCCCCAAAGCTATGGGAATTCCCCAATCCAGAATCTGCAACCCTAGGAGAGGCTCAGCTTTGCCTACTGCCTTTTTGCAAATCCAGTCCAGCCATTTTTTAAATTATTTTTTGCCCACCCTGCATCACAAGTCAAAACTAATTCTGGACCAAAAAAAGACGAAAAAACCCTCTTGCCTTCCAGAAATGTTTGACTGGGGGGGGGGAAATACCCAGAAGACATCAAGGGGAAGCCACAGAGAGCAGCTTGTGTATGTGGCCCTTTGCGCATCCAAACCCAGTCATGCAATTATCCGAAGAGTCAGATCATGTAATATTTAAATTCAGAGTAAAGTGGAAAGAATCAAACCACACGTTTGCAAACATGCTTCATTCAAGTGCATTTCTTCCACAGGGTGTCAAAACTACCTTCTGGTGATGTCTGGGGATTTTGCAGCCCTCTGTCTAAATCCATGTAGCCCAGCCTCCATTCCACTCGCCCGTCTCTGCCTTGCTTCTTCAGCCACTTTCTCCTCCTCCTCCCCCTCTGCAAGTGGCCCCCCACAGCACAGCCAGCCTCCCACTCTCCAATGCAACTCCCACATTGGTCTCTTAGCGATGGCAGCCCCAGCCTCTACTCTGTGGCCAGATGAAAACCATCTGGGGGAGAAGGGCAGCTAAACCTCTCAGGGCACAGACTGGGCCATTCTGCTTGGATTGAAAATGCCAACATTGCGTGGGAGAGCTGTGTGAGAAGCAGTCAAAGGTGAAATGTCCCAGTGGGCAGAGAGGTGTTTTTTTCTCCAAAAGAAAAAGAGAAAGCAATTGCTCTTAAAAGCATCTGTGGATACCACCAGATCACCTTGTCTAATGTATGTGCACGAAGAAACGTGCATGAAGCATTGTGCATGAAGCAATACCACACTATTTTTATATACCCCCAAAACAAAAGGCTCTTAACTGTAGCTATTGCACACTCCTCCCCTCTGTCTCAACGCCATTCCTTCCCTTTTTCTCCATTAAAGACCCAGTGGAAAGTGGGCCAGAATAAGAAGACAACAGACACCAACATTTTCCGATGTTAGATTTTTCCACTGAAAAGTTTCCGCCCCACAAATATTTATCGTCTGTTTCTCTAGAGTAATCAGGGCTGTTACACTGCAAATCAATCATGTTCGACGGGCTAAATGTGGGATATGAAGCATGGACAAACCCCAGTGCTCATACATATCATCCAGGCTTCTACATGATATATTTACCTCCATTTGCTAACATTATTTAAATGTGAATCAGAAACATCGCTGCCAATGAAATAGAATGGTAAGCCAACAAACTGTTTCAGCACCAGACAAACATATTAGGTAAAATGAGCCATGGAGTCACAATTGACTCAGGGGGACCCCCATACTAGTCCACTTCATGGGGTTTTCAAGGTAAGAGACGAACAGAGGTGATTTGACATTGCCTGCCTGTGCATAACAATCCAAGTCTTCATTGGTGATCTTCCATCCAAGTACCAAGCCTGCTTAGCTTCCAGGTTCTAACAAGATCAGACTAGTCTGAGGTATTAGGAGTGATACAAGCATATTACCTGATATAATTATACCTAGGGCCCTCACTTCCAGTCCAAATTATTAGAGATCCTACTTCAGTTATTCTTAATAGATATTACATGATGTCTTAAGAGGTGTTCTACAAATCCTTTTGGGCAGGGGTCTTGTTGTAGAAAAAGAGCTGCCGGAGCTCATTAGCATAACTCATTAGCATAACTTATTTGCATATGCCACGCCCCCTGACATCACCGGAAGTGACAGAAGGCCACACCCCCTGACATCACCGGAAGTGTGTCAGAAGGCCCGGCTACTTACCCTCCTGCTTCATCCTCATTCCCAAACGGAATGAGGATCGAAGCAGAGGGCGGGGTAAAGAAGGGGGCGGGGCTTCACCACGTGACCGCCCCGCCCCCTAGAGGTTCTCTTCCGGAGCTCCGTACCTGAGAGCTCCCCCCCGACTAGAGCCCTGCTTTTGGGCATTGAGAAATTTGGGGGCAAATAGGGGGAGCAATTGTGATTCATTAGCTGCCTTTCTCCTCTGCAGAACTAAGGGCAGCTTACAATATAAATAAAACAATTATAAAAACACAATAAAAACAGTATAGATAAAACAACAATTATAAACACAAATAAAAAGTCACCATTTACTTAGAGCCTAATTTGTGAGACAAACTCTGGTACACAAGACTAAATTAATCCCCACCCAACATTCCAAACACAGAATCTGCAACAACTTGCCTCTGAGCATGTGCAGAAACTCTGCCCATGCTCCACAACAACAATATTTATAGCAAGTACAAAAGATGCACATCAAATATGAATGATGTATCTGAGTGCTTTTCTTTAAAGCTTGTCCTACTTAGAATACATGAGAGCCATGAACAGGGCCGTTTTTCTAAGAGGAAAGCCCCTCAAGAGCAGAAGGGCACAGCAGAGAAGGGCACCTGACAGCCACAGGATCAGTTTTCTTGACAATTGAAACGAGCCTCGGACACCAGTTGCCACTTCTTGTCCCAACAGCAGCTGTTTGCCCAGGAATCCAAGAGGCATCAATGCTCCTCTGGTGTCTGCAGACCGATGGTGCTAAAAAGCAGGTGCTGAAAAGCCATTCTTTTGTGAGTCCCCCATGTGCACGCACGCACATTACCCACAGCAACAACCTGGAATGGAGTGTCAGGTAGCAAAGGAGCATATCCATTTATATATCCTTGGGGACAGCTTGGCCCCAAGAGCTTTGCTCAGACTAAGGACCAAACGTGAAGGTCAGGAAGGAACCCCCTTTATACCCCCTAGCCAGAAAGGGGGGAGGCATGCCTTCCACATGGCTTGCAGTCGGCCTCCCTTGCCTGGGAGTTCTAGGGCTACCAAGCTCCAGGCGGGACATTGAGGTCTCCCAGAATTACCATTGTGCTCCAAAGTACAGAGAGCAGTTCCCCTGGAGAAAATGGCTGCTTTGGAGGGTGAACACTACAGCAATATACCCCACTGAGGTTCTTCCCCTTTCCAACCTCTAACCCCCCCCCCCCGGCTTTGCCCCCAAATCCTCAGGAAGCTTCTAGAGAATTTCCGGAAATTTTAAAGCTTGGGGAAAAACCTGTTTCCCCCCCGGGTTTTTTGGGGGGGAAACGGAAATTTTCGGAAAAATTGAAAAAAATGCTACATTAGCATTTCTTTTGTCTTTTCTAGATTGGAAGTCATTCTGTTACTTTAGGAACATAAAATATGACTATGGACATTTTTACTTGGCATGAAATTATCACAACTAGCATATTAAAAATAGTGTGTCCAAACAATTGTTTCAAACAGAATACCCACCCACATGCAAAAACAAAACTGAAACTTTTTTATTTTCTTCTGACAATCGCACCTCCTAAAGGAAGAAATGCATCTTGTTCTTGCATTGGAGTGTTCATTTTGTAACCTAGGACTTGCTTGTCCTCAGTGCACAGAATTTAGATCAATCTGATACCATACATATATATTTTAGAAATGATTTGGAAAATGTTTGAGCACCTTGTCTTAAAATATTTTATTCATCATGTTAAAATAAAATGTTCCATAATCATTTTTTTCCTTTTTTTTCTTTTTTCAATTTTCCCACTTTTTCGGAAAAAACCGGGAAAAAACGTTTTTTCCCCGAATTTTTCCGGGTTTTTTCCGGGCCTTCACATCTCTAGAAGTTTTGAACCTAGAGCTGGCAACCCTAAGGGAATCCCAACCTATTTCTTTTGCAAGTACCACACTACAAAGGCACCAGCTCTTGGTCTGGGGCACACTTGGTCTGCCCCCTTGCCTGGCAGGATGGGTGGATACTGTTCCACCCAATGCCACAATTCCTGCACCCCCACCTATGTGCTTAGGGTTGCCAGCTCTGAGTTGGGAAATACCAGGAGATGTCAGGGGTGGAGCCTAGGGAGGCTGTGGTTTGGAGAGGTATAATGCCACACAGTGCACCTTCCAAAGCAGCCATTTTCTCCAGGGAAACTGATCTCTGTCATCTGCAGACAAGTTGTAATTCCAGAAGATCTCCAGGTTAGCAACTCCTGGAGGTTGGCAACTCTACATGTGCTCCCGGGTACTGCCGGACTCGAAGCAGAACCAGCTACTACCAAGCTTCGCCTCTGAGCACTGCCTGAACACACTGGGAATTCTTCGCTCCACAGCTTACTTCTCTTAGCAAGTGAGATTTGAGAAAGGACAACACAAGGCAGAGAGACAGGAGGCCCAGCATGACCTGGACCTTCCACCTGAATGGCGCAGAACCACTGAGCCAATGAGGCAAGCTGCCTTGACTCAGAGACTGATTTATTGATCTCCAGCAGCAGAATCAGGAGGGGGGAAGGACAAATTCATTATTCCCCTGAGTGAGCAAGAGCAGACCTGACCGCTCAGGAGCAGCCAAGCGGAAGGGAGGGCAGAGAGGTTGCTCCAGGCCTGGTGGAACCTCCTGTGAAGAGGAAGGGCACCCCCTCCCTCCCCTCCAAAGGGCGGAGACAGTCTGTGCACTTGGGTGAGGGGAGGGAATCCCCCAGACTCAAAGCCCTGGCCAGCAGGGTGGATGGATTCATTTTTTAGAGGGCCCAATAGAGAAGGTTCCAATAGGGCAGCGGGGGTGCCCAGGGCCACATCCAGTCCGAAGGAAATTTTTCATCTGGCCTTCAAGCCATTAAGTAATTTGCCTGATATCCTGTGGGTCAAGCCTTCTCAAAAAGTGCAGAGCAGATAAAGGGCCATGAAAGTGCAGGAGGAAGACCCAGATGCAGCCCTCAGGACAACAATTTCCCTTCCTGCTACAGGGAAATAACACAAAATAACCGGACTGCTATTTTACCTGCATCTTGACCCCAGATACTGAACCAGGCTGGGCACAAAACAAGTATCATCTGAAGTTACTAGCCCGTATGACAACAATGAGCTTTTCAAAGGGGGTCCTCTAACACCTGGCAAAATCTGGCAAGAAAAAAGGGCTACCAAGTAGGATTACCAGAGACTGGGGAGTTTGCTTTTATTAGCACAATATAAACCAGCTCCAGAATTAGGGCTAGCCACTTCCTGGACATTAGTAATCCTAATCGACACAGAGAGTACTCCATCTTTCTGTGTTATACCTCTGAGGATGCCAATCACAGCTGCTGACGAAACATCGGGTACTACAATGCCCATGACCACGGCCATACAGCCCAAAAAATCTACAACTACTCATGAGTAATCCTATCCAGAATCCAGTTTCTCTCATCATGGAATTTGGGCTACTGGGAGCCACATTTTAATTTGGTGGTTGCAGCTGGCTTATGACGACTCCTCGTGAGGTTTTCAAGGCAAGAAATAGCACAGAGTTGGTCTGCCATTGCCTGCCTGCATGTAGTAACCCTGGACTCCCTTGGAAGCCTCCCATCCAAGCACCCACCAGGGCTGACCCTGCTTAGCTTCCAAGACCTGAGGAGATCAGGCTAGCCTGGGCCAATCAGGTCAGGTACATTTTAATTCACTTATTCTTAGACATACACTTAAACAGTCATGCTTATGTGCCTGTCAAAAGCAACAGCCTGAGTGATGTCTGCTATGTAAAGGATCAAGCCAACGCTGTGCCAAGGAGGTTAGGGGATTTCTCAGCCCCAGGGACTGGTAGCCACCCACCTCCCCTGCTCCAAAGCCACATCCTGCTGCTATTCACAAGCTGCCACGAGAACACTTCTGGCCACCCCGGGGAAAACAGGCAGTTCTTGAGAACAGGTTGGTCGAGATCCAATTTAATTATGCTGAGGCAGGGAAGCTTCCCCCCTTCTCTCAGACCCCAAATAAAAGAGAGGGGTGGAGGAGAAAAACCTCCTTAGCAAGAAAGGGAAGCAGATGGTTACTGCCGGGGGGGGGGGGGCACGTTCAGCTCCGAATCGATGCAGCTTTTAATGGACCCAAACCAGGCCTCAGGTACCAGAACCTCCGGGATCCTATTCTCCTAGCCCATCAACCATTTCAAGCCTGCAACCTCCAGCAAGAGAATCAAAAGTAACTCAAAACTTTACATTACTTTGTCTCTTTCCTTCACTTCCCTTTGCTCACAAATGCCTGATTGTAAGTAGAAAAAGTAGGTCAGGGCCTGGCAGAACCAAGGCAGCGAGAGGAGAGAGAGAGAGAAGGAAAGATCAGCGACATGGGCTGTGGCCCTGCTGAGTTTCCCTCTCTAGTCACTCTTAAGGAAAGACAAATGCTGCCCTGGAGGGACGACAAACAACCTCAATGCCCTTCTTCTCTGAACCGGACATGGGAGAGGAAGGGGAAGAAGGCCCATAGCGCATGCCCAGAGACACATTCCCAGAAACACCCTTCTCCTTAGCTGGGCAGGCTTCGCTTGGGCCAGAATTACAGGGTACTGCCTGGATCTACCTTCTGTATCAAAGTTCAGGCAAGGTTAGGGTTGCCAGGTCACCCCCCCCCCCCCGGGGCCACTGGCAGGGGATGGGGGAGTAGGACTGCCAGGCCCAGGTTGGGAAACTCCTGGAGATTTGGGGATGGAGCCTGGAGAGGTCAGGGACCTCAGTGGGGTGCAATGTCCATAGAGTCCACCCTCCAAAGCATCCATGTTCTCCAGGGGAGCTGATCTCTGTAGTCTGGAGATGAGCTGTAAATTCCAGGGGATCCCCAGGTCCTACCTATAGGCTGGCATCCCTAGGCAAGGTAAATGTGAAGGGGAGGGGGCCAGAAAATGTTCCCAGAACATTTTCCACCAGAATATTTTGAGAGAGATTTTCCAATTTAATTTGGAGTTCAATCTGGCATCTTGATTTGACATCTAGTGTATAATCTACCTTGAGTCTCGGTGAGAAAGGAGGACTATAGATAACACAAATAAATTTTAAGTATTTATATTTTTTATTTATTTACATTATTTATAGTCCGCCCTTTTCACCGAGACTCAAGGTGGATTACATTGCTTAAGTCAAATACAAGCAACACACTAGGATATCCAATGAACAGTGCAATAGGGTTCGACCTGAGGAATTCTGAAAGAAAGCAGAAATCTGAAAAAGAGCTGAAACATACCCAGAACAAAGCATAAGCATTTATACATGCTTATTTAAATTTACTATATTTAAACATATTTACAATGCTTTTTTAAAAATGGAACTTCTTCTGTGCTAATAAAGAAAAGAGATTTTCTGAGAATGTGCAGATTGTCTTCAGTTCATCTGTGTGCAGCCCCAACGTATTGATATCTGCTTCCTTCTATGCAGCTGTGATATATATGAGCAGAAAAATATGAAGCAGTAGAATCATAGCCTCCTTTTTAAAAGGCAAAGTGCAAGCAAAAATTTTGAAAACACAAGTTAAATACAAATCAGTGAGGTTAGTTGCTGTAGATTTTCCAGGCTGCATGGCCGTGGTCTTGGCATTGTAGGACCTGACATTTTGCCAGCAGCTGTGACTGGCATCCTCAGAGGTATAACACAGAAAGATGGAGTACTCTCTGTGTCAAGGTGAGAAGAAAAAAGGTAGGCAGGTAATCTATATACTAATACTGAAGTCGCCCCCTGGTGTGCGGATACCTAAATCCGCGCACCGGGGGCACCTGGGGGGGAGGGAGATTTTCATGCACACGTGGGGCGGTCCCCAAGTGTGCACAAAAATCTGAAACACTTAAAAAAATATCGGGGGATATTAAAATCCCCCCAAAATTAAAAGAGCGTTCCCTGCGCATGCACCGGGAACGCTCTTGGAACACCTTCACTTCCGCCGTCAGCAGAAAAGGAGAGGGGGTGGGGGGGAAGGCTTGGCCGGCGTGCGGCTGTAAGCCGCAAATCCCTGGCCGCCGCCACCGCTGTCCATGGGGGGAAGGAGAGAGTACCGCCGTCCATGGGGGGAAGGAGAGAGTTTGCCGAAGGGAGCTCCGGTCTCGCTGCCACTGCTGGGGGAGTCGAGGGGGGGAGAAAGCTTGGCGGGGCGCTGAGACCACGCCGCCGCCACAGCTGGGGGGGGAGGGGGGAGAAACCTTGGCGGCAAACTAAGCCTAGCTTCGGGGAGAGAGGGGAGAAGGAGAAAGGTTGCATTTCCCTCCCTCCCTCCGACGCCCGGTTGAATGGCTCCGTCTACCTGTCCTCCTCCCCCACGGCGGTGCGACTTCAGCCGGGCCAAGAGCCGGATAAACGAAGTGAGGACAGGATGAAAAGTTGGGAGAGACAGCCGGCCGAAAAAACCTTTGCAGGCCCGCCCGTGGATGGCGAAAACTGCGGCCTGATTGCTTGTGGGACGAGCGACGTCCCGCCCGCCCCTGCCTGCAAACTAGAACACAGTACGCAACATTTTATTACGGGTCTCCACTTGTTTATATCTAATCAGGAAGGTGGGGTAGGGCTGAATCATTATCTTGTAGGAGTTCCCCAGGCTGTGACATGCTAATGGAGGAGCTTTCCTGAGGAGATTCTTTTGCATATGGATTGGCTGTTGAAATTCTAGCCTTATCTGTAGTTCTATTGTAAGATGTAGAGCATTTTCTGTTTTTCAGGACAGGAAACCATGCCCTATTTATTTTTAAACTCTCTTCTTTCCTGTTGAAATTGTGTTTATGTTTATGAATTTCAATGGCTTTCAACAGTCAAAGCTCCCTTTGCCCGATACAAGTGGGACTGGAAATCACTGAGCCCTTATATCCCAGTCAGAAGGTAGGAGGAGTGCTGCAAAGAAGGGAGTCCAGCTGTGAATATACAATGCAAAATGTGACCAACTTGATTAGGGCAGGGGGGGAATGCTCAGGAGTGGGAAGAGCAGAAAAATAATACATGCCATTGGAGGCCCTGGCCGCTATCAGTCTAGCAGAGCACTTCTGCATCTAAACTGTTCCCTCCCACCCAGTGACGGCTCTCTCTCCACCCTGCCACCACCGAGGCTCATTCATGCTTAGGTGACGCTCACTCCCCACCAGCCAAACAAGCATGCCTGGAATGCCACGGCTGAGAGAGAGAGAGAGAGAGAGAGAGAGAGAGAGAGAGAGAGAGAGAGAGAGAGAGATTGCTCCAGCTGGCTTTGGAAACCTAAGGCTGTCTGCTGTGAACAGATATTGCCTCAATATCCCAAGGGTGCCTATCTCTAGAACACTGGAAAGGAAAAAAACCCACATTTGCAGCTTCTGGGAGAGCTACCATGCGCTCAGCTGTCTCTTTGCTCTTGGCATCCTAAAGATCTCCCATTCCAGCAGGAAG
>NW_015170280.1:757370-808765 GCF_001447785.1 Gekko japonicus
GATGAAATATCCATCTGTTCCTTGGGCCTCAGCTCCAATGGAGCCACTACCAAAAAGAGGAAGGGGGAGAAATAGTCTACAAACCCCACCCCCCACATAGAAGTCTTGAGCCAACATGTCCTGGGAGGTGCCGATACTCTGCAAATGTCATATTGTTGCCAAGCCAGATTCAAATGCTGCTTCCACTGAAAGAACCCGGGCACTGTTTGTAGGGGGCCACCATGGGAGTGGGGAGAAGCACAACAGGTGAACGACAGCAGTGCCCCCTTACTGAAGCAAGGGGAGATTCCCTAGAGAGATTTTGGCCCTAGCCACTACCCCACAGACAGGAGATTCATCACACCCCAATGGAAAGGTAGCCACGCCTCTCCACAGCAAAAGCTGAAAATAAAAGCTGTGTTTTATCAAGGCCAACCCTATTATTAATAACACAGCATGTTTTGGATTCTCCAGAACTCTTTATCAGACTGGACATTCAAAACCTGAACTATGTAAAATGGAATTGCTTAGGAAGGCCATACAGAAAGGCACTTTATAAAGGGACTAATACACATCACCTGCTTGCTGCATGTATCACGCTACAGTCACTGCACTGTCTTCTACTGCCGCAATACCATTTTTCTGCATTATATCTGCACTCTTTATAATATCTAATAAGGATAATAACCAAGTGCCATCAAGTTGCAAACAATTTGTGGTGATTCCTCATGGGGTCTTCAAGGCAGGAGATGAACAGAGGTGGTTTGCCACTGCCTGCCTCTGCATAGCAGCCCTGGTCTTCCTTGGTGGTCTCATGGCTGACTGTTATTAGTTTCCAGGCTCTGACCAGGCTGGTCTGGGCTATTCAGGCTTCTATCACGTCTGGCATGCTATGCTTATTCAGATTTCTGTAACCCTTGTCTCTATTGTTAATTAGATGTCTTGTCATATTGAAAGTTATCAGCTTTCAAAGCAAATGACACACTGTGTCTCAATGAAAAAAGTGGCCTTTAAATTTAAAGAAAAAAACTACCCCAAACTACTGTCCCCCTCATGGATCACTGCCTTGTCATGGCGAGGGGGCTTGTGTAGTTCAGTGAAGCTGTGGGCTATGCCGTGAAGGGCCACCCAAGACGGACAGGCCACAGCAGAGAACTCAGACCAAGCGTGATCCACCTGGAGAAGGTAATGGCAACCCACTCCAGTATGTTTGCCAAGAAAACCCCATGGACGGTATCAAAAGGCTAAAAGATATGACGCCGGAAGATGAGCCCCTCAGGTCGGAAGGTGTCCAATATGCTACTGAGGAAGAGCAGAGGGCAAGTACAAGTAATTCCAGAAAGAGTGAAGCGGCTGGGCCAAAGCCGAAAGGACGCTCAGTTGTGGAGGTGTCTGATGGTGAAAGGAAAGTCCGATGCTGCAAAGAACAGTACTGCATAGGAACCTGGAATGTAAGATCTATGAATCAAGGCAAGCTTGACGTGGTCAAAAATGAAATGGCAAGACTGAACATCGATATCTTAGGAATCAGTGAACTAAAGTGGACAGGAATGGGCGAATTTAACTCAGAAGACCATTATATCTACTACTGTGGCCAAGAATCTCGTAGAAAAAATGGTGTGGCCTTTATAGTCAACAAGAGAGTACAAAAATCAGTATTGGGATACAATCTCAAAAATGACAGAATGATCTCGGTCCGATTCCAAGGCACACCATTCAACATCACAGTAATCCAAGTCTATGCCCCAACCACTGATGCAGAAGAGGCTGAAGTGGACCGGTTCTATGAAGACCTACAACACCTCCTAGAACTAACACCAAAAAATGATGTCCTCATCATCATAGGGGACTGGAATGCTAAAGTAGGAAGTCAAAAGGTAACTGGAATAACAGACAAGTTTGGCCTTGGAAAGCAAAATGAAGCAGGGCAAAGGTTAACAGAGTTTTGTCAAGAGAACACACTGGTCATAGCGAACACTCTTTTCCAACAACCTAAGAGGCGACTCTACACATGGACATCACCGGATGGGCAACACCGAAATCAGATTGATTATATAATTTGCAGTCAAAGATGGAGAAGCTCTATCCAGTCAGTAAAAACAAGACCTGGAGCTGACTGTGGTTCAGATAATGAGCTACTCATTGCAAAATTCAGACTTAAACTGAAGAAAATTGGGAAAACCACGAGGCCATTCAGGTTTGACCTAGATCGCATCCCTGATGAATATACAGTAGAGGTGAAGAATAGATTCAAGGGTCTGGATTTGATAGATAGAGTGCCTGAAGAACTATGGACAGAGGTTCGTGACATCGTACAGGAGGCAGCAATCACCACCATCCCAAAGAAAAAGAAATGTAAGAAAGCAAAGTGGCTTTCTGATGAGGCTTTACAAATAGCAGAGGAAAGAAGGAAAGCGAAAGGCAAAGGCGAAAAGGAAAGATTTACCCAACTGAACGCAGATTTCCAGAGAACAGCAAGGAGAGATAAGGAGGCCTTCCTGAATGAACAGTGCAAAGTAATAGAAGAAAACAATAGAATGGGAAGGACTAGAGATCTCTTCAAGAAAATTGGAGAAATCAAGGGAGCGTTCCATGCAAAGCTGGCCATGATAAAGGACAAAAACGGTAGGGACCTAACAGAAGCAGAAGAGATTAGGAAAAGATGGCAAGAATACACAGAAGAACTATACAAGAAAGACCTCGATGTCCTTGACAACCACGACGGTATAATCACTGACCTCGAGCCAGACATCCTGGAATGTGAAGTTAAATGGGCCTTAGAAAGCATTACTAACAACAAAGCTAGTGGAGGTGATGGTATCCCAGCTGAGCTATTCAAAGTCTTAGAAGAGGATGCTGTTAAAGTTCTGCACTCCATTTGCCAGCAAATTTGGAAAACGCAACAGTGGCCACAGGATTGGAAAAGATCAGTATACATTCCAATCCCAAAGAAGGGCAATGCCAAGGAATGTTCAAACTATCGCACAATTGCACTCATATCACACGCTAGCAAGGTCATGCTCAAGATCCTACAAGCTAGGCTTCAACAGTACGTGGATAGAGAACTACCAGAAGTACAAGCTGGGTTTCGAAGAGGTAGAGGAACGAGAGATCATATTGCCAACATTCGCTGGATTATGGAGAAAGCAAGAGAGTACCAGAAAAATATCTACTTCTGCTTCATTGACTATGCTAAAGCCTTTGACTGTGTGGATCACAACAAACTATGGCAGGTCCTTAAAGAGATGGGAGTACCAGACCACCTCACATGTCTCTTGAGAAACCTGTATAAGGGCCAAGAAGCGACAGTTAGAACCGGATACGGAACAACTGATTGGTTCAGCATAGGAAAAGGAGTACGACAAGGATGTATACTGTCACCTTGCTTATTTAATATATATGCAGAGTACATCATGCGAAATGCTGGCCTGGATGAATCACAAGCGGGAATTAAGATTGCTGGGGAAAAGATCAACAACCTCAGATATGCAGATGATACCACTCTAATGGCTGAAAGTGAAAAGGATCTAAAGAGCCTCTTGCTCAGAGTAAAAGAGGAGAGCGCAAAAGTGGGCTTGAAGCTCAACATCAAAAAAACTAAGATCATGGCATCCGGCCCCATCACTCCTTGGCAAATAGAAGGGGAAGTCGTGGAAGTAGTGACAGACTTCACGTTCCTGGGATCCCAGATCACCGCAGACTGTGACTGCAGCCATGAAATTAAAAGACGCCTGCTCCTTGGGAGGAAAGCGATGGCGAACCTAAACAGCATGATAAAAAGTAGAGACATCACCCTGCCAACAAAAGTCCGCATGGTCAAAGCAATGGTATTCCCAGTAGTCATGTATGGCTGCGAGAGCTGGACTATAAGGAAGGCCGAGCGCCGAAGAATAGATTCTTTTGAACTATGGTGCTGGAGAAGACTCTTGAGAGTCCCTTGGACTGCAAGAAGAACAAATCAGTCAATCCTCAAAGAAATCAACCCTGACTGTTCCCTGGAAGGCCAGATAATGAAACTGAAGCTCAAATACTTTGGCCACCAAATGAGAAGGGAGCACTCACTGGAGAAGACCCTGATGCTGGGAAAGATTGAAGGTCAAAGAAGACGGGGACGGCAAAGGATGAGATGGTTAGACAGTGTCATAACTCACAGTTATTTCTTTGGTAAGTCATATATTTTGATCTCTGTTATGGTAATTATGGGGTTGTGGTAATGTATGAGAAGGTCTGGGCTGCACTAAGCATGCACTATGAGGACTACGCAAGGGTGTTCATTGGGGAATTTCAGACAGCCGATATATTTCGGTTCAGGAACTGTTCCCTAACGTTAGGGAAGCGTTTCTGAACCGTTTAACCTGCAAACTGCTTCCAAGCGGTCTTCACTTTTCTATACCGTTTCTGAAGCGCTACAGGGTGCTGTGTAAAATGCCCTGGAGCGCTTCTTCCTGCACCACTTCTTCCTGCACCGCTTTGTTTTCCCGGCCTTTTCCGGCTGCGCAGGCGATCTCCGTCCTTTTTTTTTAACGTTCGTTTTAGAGCGCTATAGTGCTATAACAACACCAAAACAGCAACCCCATTGGAATGCCTGGACTCCACTAGGATACATGACACGGCTACATCTGCCACCTGGAAACAAGTACCTGATTGGACAGCAGGCTTTGGTGGGAAATCAGGGCATCAGTGATTGGTGTGACAGATGTTGCAGAGCTTCCTGGATTCTGTCATCCCCACACAATACAAGGAGGTCAAGAATCTCCTGCTCCTTCCAGGCTACTCCCCTTGCCCCACTCATCCTCCTTCTAGTTGATCAGCAAAACTACTCTAACCAGACAAGCCTACCACTCACCAACTTCAGCCCACAAAGATAAGGGGTTTGCCTCCCTGTCGTTTATACCTGATCCAGCTCTGTGCCAGTCACTTCCCATGCCTCTTGGCATGGATGGATGCACATCAGGCTGGGTCAGCAACATCTGTCTCACCAATCACTGATGCCCTGATCTCCCGCCTAAACCTGCTGTCCAATGAGCATCTTCTCTCCAGCTGGCAACCTGACAACCCATCACCTTCCCCTGACTCACAGTGGGCATGGAAGGGTTAGCAACATCTGTCACACCAATCACTGATGCCCTGATTTCCCGCCAAAGCCTGCTGTCCAATGAGGTACTTGTTTCCAGGTGGCAAATGTAGCCATCTCATGTATCCTAGTGGAGTCCAGGCATTCCAATGGGGTTGCTGTTTTGGTGTTGTTATAGCACTATAGCGCTCTAAAACGAACGTTAAAAAAAAAGGACGGAGATCGCCTGCGCAGCCGGAAAAGGCCGGGAAAACAAAGCGGTGCAGGAAGAAGTGGTGCAGGAAGAAGCGCTCCAGGGCATTTTACACAGCACCCTGTAGCGCTTCAGAAACGGTATAGAAAAGTGAAGACCGCTTGGAAGCAGTTTGCAGGTTAAACGGTTCAGAAACGCTTCCCTAACGTTAGGGAACAGTTCCTGAACCGAAATATATCGGCTGTCTGAAATTCCCCAATGAACACCCTTGCGTAGTCCTCATAGTGCATGCTTAGTGCAGCCCAGACCTTCTCATACATTACCACAACCCCATAATTACCATAACAGAGATCAAAATATATGACTTACCAAAGAAATAACTGTGAGTTAACGCAGACTGCCCAATCTCTACCAGTGCACTCCTAAATAGAGTTACACCTTTCTAATGTTGTACGGTTATTAGTGGTGGAGGAAAGTGCCGTCAACAACAAACTTCCAGCAACCCCAGAGGCTTTTCATGGCAGAGGTGAACAAACAAACAGAGGTGGTTTGACTGCCTCTGCGTAGCTACCCTGGGTTGCCTTGGTGGTCTCCCACCCAAGTATCAGCCAGGGTCACCCCTGCCTGGCTTCCAAGATCAGACGAGATCAGGCTAGCTTGGGCCATCCAGGTCAGCACTCCACTGGTTATTAGAAGGGTGTAATTCTGTATAGGGTTGTACCATAAACTAGGTTTATCGGACTTATTCAGACTTTATAAAGAAAAATAATTTGCCAGGCGAAGTGTATGTGAAATTTGCCAAAGGATCTACCAGAGAATCTTTTCTTAAAGCTACATCAGGAAAGACTTTGAAAATTAAGAATGAAACTATAAAAATTTTAAAGGATATTCCATTTGAAGGGCGGAAACGAAGAAGATATTATAAAGAACTAACTCTATTTCTACAAAAAAAACCAATAATATACTGATGGATCTTTCCAGGACTGACTTTTAAATATAAAGATAAAAAATTCAAAATTGACTCTGTTCCAAAAGCCCAAAAATTTCTGGACCAATATCTAAATCCGAAGGGTAAGAGAAGGATTTGAAAGACGATATGGAAGAAGAAAGCGACCTTCAGTCAGAAGACTCAGTACTAATTCCCCGGAGACTTCGGATTCAGAAAAAGGAACTGCTGCTCCCAAGCACCTCAAAGTTAAACTCAAATACAAGAAGAAAAAATCTAGAAAATAACCTAAAAACACTAAAATATGACTATGATGCATCTCCCTTCTTTTTTAGATTAGCATTAATATTCTCAACTGTAAAATTTTGTTTCTCATATGTTTAGTTATCTATAGATACTATAGTAGGTTTCAAAGCAAATGTATTTACATATAACAATCGTTCTTTACTTTGTATTTTATTAGTACTTCCCACACCTCTTCCCCATAGGATGTAGCTTAGAAATGTAATTTAAATTTTTTTTTTAAAGAATTGTACCATAAACTGGTTTTGTTACATCAGCTCCATAAAACTGGTGCTCTGCTGCAGGATTTGTTCCTTTGCCTCACATGTAAAGGAACACAATATCTCCTACATCAACAGAAGCTGGAATTTTTTGTTGTTCAGTCACACAGTCGAGTCCGACTCTTCGCGACCTCATGGACAAGATCACGCCAGGCCTTCCTGTCTTCCGCCGTCCTCTGAAGTTTGCTCAATTTCATGTTCGTTGCATCTAAGACATTGTCTAACCATTTCATCCTTTGCCGTCCCCGTCTTCTTTGACCTTCAATCTTTCCCAGCTTCAGGGTCTTCTCCAGTGAGTGCTCCCTTCTCATTTGGTGGCCAAAGTATTTGAGCTTCAGTTTCATTATCTGGCCTTCCAGGGAACAGTCAGGGTTGATTTCTGATTTGATCTCCTTGCAGTCCAGGGGACTCTCAAGAGTCTTCTCCAGCACCCTAGTTCGAAAGAATCTATTCTTCGGTGCTCGGCCTTCCTTATAGTCCAACTCTCGCAGCCATACATGACTACTGGGAATACCATTGCTTTCACCATGCAGACTTTTGTTGGCAGGGTGATGTCTCTACTTTTTATCATGCTGTTTAGGTTCGCCAGCGCTTTCCTCCCAAGAAGCAGGTGTCTTTTAATTTCATGGCTGCTGTCACAGTCTGTGGTGATCTGAGATTAAGCCTTTTCAGAGCTCAGCTCCTTAAAGCAACAGACATGGGCCAGGAGAGATAGAAGGGCTTTGAGAAAGAAAATGGCAATAGGAATGACAGCCAGTGTGGTTTATTGGTTAGGGTGTCAGACTAGGATCCGGGAGGCCCAGGTTTATTTATTTATTTATATTTGAATTTCTACCCCACCCTACCCCGCCCTACCCCACTCTGCCATGAAAGCTTGCTGGGTGACCTTTGGCCAGTCACACATTCTCAGCCTAACCCACCTCAAAGGGTTGTTGTGAGGGTAAAATGGAGGTGAGGATAAGCCACTTTGGGTCTCCACTGGGGAGAAAGGCAGGTTATAAATGACATAATAAATAAATGAGAAAAGGGAAGCTCTTCTGCTGCTCCAGAGTCTGAAAGTAACTGGCTGGGTGGGGGGGGAGTATTTCTGATCGGGAGACTAACATGAGGGCAAACATGAGTAAACCTCTCCTGCCATTCCCAGCAACCTGCCCAAATCCATATCTCCTTGCCATCCTCCACCACAGCTTTTTGCAGCTTACACACACATCTGGGAATCTGGGCACATATGGTTCAGCCCTGACACAGTCCAGCTTTTCTGCAGCATGTGCAGGCTTCAGCTTAGTCACACGAGCCCTTGGGCCAGCGACAGACGCCCTGTGGAACTCCCTGCCCAGTCATCCCGTAGTGCTCCACCTTCTGCAGCAGGCCCATCCAGGCCAGACCAAAGCAGGTATTTCATGATTCCGCCCCACCTTCTCTTGCAGAATCGATGGCACAAGTGGAACAGGAAAAGCTTTTTAGAATACTTATCAGTCATTTAATACTTCTCTAGACTGGGCTGAACAGACTCACGCCTCTTTTGGTTTTTCTTCTAATAATAGAATATAATTTACTCTTGCTGCATTACAGAACAATACAAAAGAAAAAAAAGCACTGGCAAGAACAGGCAAAACGCAGAAAGCACGAGGGAACTTTCTTGGGGCACAGTCAGCAAGTTCTGTTTGCATGTCTTCAGTACCCTTTAGCAAGCGTGACCTGCTTTTATGACTTGTGACTAGTGTTCCCTCTAAGCTGAGTTAGTGTGAGCTAGCTCACAGTTTTTTAGCCTCTGGCTCACACATTTCTGTCTCGGCTCAGGAAGGAGGGCCCCAGAGCAAACTAATTTATGCAGCAGCCAAATCACTTGCTCACAGCTTTAGTGCCAGTTGCTCACAAGGGAGCCAGTTTGGTGTAGTGGTTAAGTGTGCGGACTCTAATCTGGGAGAACCAGGTTTGATTCCCCACTCCTTCACTTGCACCTGCTGATGTGACCTTGGGTCAGTCACAAGCTCTGGCACAGCTGTTCCTGAAAGAGCAGTTTGTGTCAGAGTTCTCTCAGCCCCACCCACCTCACAGGGTGTCTGCTGTGGGGAGGGGAAGGGAAAGGAGTTTGTAAACCGCTCTGAGACTCCAAGTGAAGGGTGGGGTATAAATCCAATCTCCTCCTCTTCTTCTTCTTCTCACAAAGTAGAATTTTTGCTCACGAGACTCCACAGCTTAGAGGGAACATTGCTTGTAACTGGGGAGCATTCTTTCTCCCAGCCACCTGGTTCCCTCAAGCACCTGTGTACAGCTTCTACTCCTAAAGAAGAAACAAAGTTGCAAGCACAATCCATTACAGAAACAAAGGGAGTCGGAGGGATCCAATTATGTTGTCAATTGCAACATGCTTCTTTGACCCCACAGACCTCAATAGCCAACCAAGCTGGTTCTTGGTTGCACAGTTCTGTCCTGGGTCCCATTCCCAACAAGTATCAAGAAGTAAAGTTTCTCCTGTGCTGGACTACAGGAGTTAGCAGATACATCACTGGATGCTGTGCTGTAGGAAATCATTCACAGTTTATCTGTACACGATAATCCAGTTGCAAATGACTCCCATAATTGAACAACTCTGCAATACCCAGGGAAGTGCAGATGGGAGCCCAGGCGAGGGAAGCCAGTGCTGGAATGCTTCCTCATGCACCCCTGAAACCTACCCCTGAACACAGAAAGCTAGCATGTAAAAGAAAATGCTATTTTTCAACAAGTGTTTTTAAACATAACTTTCATTGGCAAATTATTATAAAGATGCATAACAAGTTTAAGATCAGAAATGCAGTTACCATCTCTCCTTATATATAATTGAATAGTGGGTGCCAAAGTTCTAATTCTAAAATGCACTCCCTTAGTGTATGGCTGATGGCACTGCTCCTCAGCATATATTGCCACCAATCAGAAGGCAAAGCCCGGGTCCTGCCCACACCACAACTGCTGCGACAACCTGGTCTTTTGCATATGGAAGCTGATTGGACTTCACTCCATTCCACACTTCAAACTTCCCCCCCCCCCGCAAGGCAGTTGGAATGTCAGTTGCATATGGAATCTGCTGTATTCTGGTGGTGTGCAGGTCCCAGATTCATGTTTTAAAAGCAGACTGACACTGTTTGCCCAAAGCCAGAGCACTCTCCCAGAGCCTCTTTCTAGATCCCGTTGTATTTATTTCCACAACGGGCCTTATTTCTAGTTATGAAATAAAAAGAAAGAGAAAAAGAAAACACTATTTTTGATCACATCAATAATATCCAAATAAAAACAAAGTAAATCTCCCTTATATATAAAAGCCGAATGGTGGTGGCACTTCTCTAGAACATTCCACACGCTCCAGAACTGGTTGGCGCTCTGGTGTGTCACTCAGAATCTGTCCCTATCCACTGGCTGCATTGCTTGAGTCTCGCCTCCAACATTCTAAACAGTTTGCGGTTTCTCTCCCCCCCATAGCCAGTCAGAACACAGAGGTTATTTGCATATGCAGCTTCATTGGCCTTTACCTCGGAACACAGAGGTCGTTTGCATATGTGACTTGATTGGCTTTTGCCTCTAACATTCTAAACAGTTTGCTGTTCTGAGGTAAAATGTGTCCAATCTCCAGGTGAGGGCTGGAGATCACTCAAAATTACAACTGCTCTCCAGATGGCAGAGATCAGTTCCCCTGGAGAAAATGGTGGGCTCTGTATCCTTATATGCTGCTGAGGTGGCCCCCGTATGACAGCCAATGTGACGTAGCAGTCAGGGCTTCAGAGCACGGGAGAGGCTGCAGGTGTGTGGGGGGGTGGGAAGCTGAAGAGTGAGGGGGAAATAAAGGTAGGTTGATGATTGGCTGGGAAGGATAGGGTTGCCAACTCCAGGTGGGAAATTCCTGGAGATGTGAGGGGTGGAGCCTGGAGAGGGTGAGGTTTCAGGAGGCGTGGGACTTCGGACAGGTACAAAGCCTCACTCCACCCTCCAAACCAACCATTCCCTTCTGGGGAACCATCGTTGCCAATCTCCAGGTGAAGGCTGGAGATCACTCAAAATTACAACTGTTCTTTAGGTAGCAGAGATCAGTTCCTCTGAAGAAAATGGTGGACTCAGTGTCATTATACCCTGCTGTGGTTGTCACAGCAAATTGACACTGAGTGTCCAAGGCCAGGGCACCCGCCCAGAGCCTCTTTCTAGAGATCATTGTATTTATTTGCACAATGGGCCTTTTTCCTAGTTACTAATAAATATAAGGAAACCAACATGCAGGAGATCTTGCATCCTTGAGCTTTCAGCTGTACCACATAGGGCTGCCAACTATGGACTGGAGATTTGTGGGTGGAGCCTGCAAAGGGAAAGGACCTCAGCAGGGAATAATGCCATACAGTTCACCCTCCAAAGTAGCCATTTTCTCCAGGCGGGTCTAGTCCCAGCTTCCGCCTACCCAGCGGCTCGAAAGCGGTTAAAAACATATAGCGAGTAGACAAATGGGTACCTGCCCTTAGAGGGGCAGGGGGCACCCTCCTCCATGTGAGGCGTGTGGTGGAGGCATAGTCGGCAACATTGGAGACAGAGCATTGGCGGTGGCGGCGGTGCGAGGGTGACGGAGCGCATCCTGGTGGCGAAGTACAACATCGAGCAGCTGAGTCGGACGACAACAATGGAGGTGGAACCGGAAGGCGTGGCATCGTGGAAGCGCAGGCGCAGCGGAGCCAAATGTGGACATAGCTGATGCCGGAGCAGACACGGGATTGCGCCCTAAGAATGGACCGCCAGAAAAAAGAAGCCACCACAATCCGTCTCGAACACCAGATGGAAGTGCCGACCCGAAGACCTCATAAAGAAGACCTCGCAAAGAAAAAAAAAAGTGCAAGCCGGAGGAAAAACAATGCCCACCACCAGGGTGCCGGTAGGTAGCCCCTCCCCCTCACGATGTGGCCGTAGTTAGGGATAGTAACATTGAAACCCTGTAAACCGCCCAGAGACCCTCCGGGGCCAGGGCGGTCTAGAAATCGAAGCTATAAATAAATAAATAAATAAATTATAAGGCCAGGCGATCTCCCGGCCCTACCTGGAGACTGGCAACTCTATGTATTACACTATCATTTCTGCATTCTCTAATTTTGTAATCCAGTTGTAATGACTGTTTGTATGCATTATACTGTTTTGTTACTTTTTAAAAATGTATGTATCCCAGGGGAGGGCAGGATATAAATAAAATTAAAATAATCTGGCTTGAATCTCAATGGGAAAGGTAGACTTACAAATGAATAAGCATTATCAATCCAAACAGTAACTGAGAACAATGACATTTAATGTATTTTTATACCCTGTTTCCCCACCCCCAGCTCAAGACATGCAAATGAAAGCAATAAAAGCATGTAAGTTATAAAAACAAATGCTCATATGTAGCAACAGACCAAGATTTTCCACTTGTGCCTCCAAGGACAAAAGGAACAAGGGGTATGGGAGGGCTGGTGGAGGAAACATTCAAAGGTGCCCCCTTCCCCTCTACACTCACACTGACAGCTGTATAACTCAAGCAAAGCTTTACCCCACTTGATTGTATAAAGAGGCCCCTGGACGGACAAGTCAGACAAGCGCAAGTGGTCAAAAGCTGGGAGCTGATGGTTAACCATTTGTTGTTGTCCAGTCGCACAGTCGAGTCCAACTGTTCGCAACCCCATGGACCACATCATGCCAGGCCCTCCTGTCTTCCGTCGTGCTCTGGAGTTTGCTTAATTTCATGTTCGTTGCATCTATGACACTGTCTAACCATTCATCCTTTGCCGTCCCCTTCTTCTTTGACCTTCAATCTTTCCCAGCATCAGGGTCTTCTCCAGTGAGTGCTCCCTTCTCATTTGGTGGCCAAAGTATTTGAGCTTCAGCTTCAATATCTGGCCTTCCAGGGAACAATCAGGGTTGATTTCTTTTAGGATTGACTGATTTGATCTCCTTGCAGTCCAGGGGACTCTTAGTGTATGGCTGATGGCACTGCTCCTCAGCTCCTCAGACTCTGCTCCTCAGAGTCTTCTCCAGCACCGTAATTCAAAAGAATCTATTCTTCAGCGCTCGGCCTTCCTTGTTTGTAAGCCGCCCTGAGCCCGTTCGCGGGAAGGGCGAGATAGAAATGCAATAATAAATAAATAAAAATAAATTATAGTCCAACTCTCGCAGCCATACAGTACTACTGGGAATACCATTGCTTTGACCATACAGACTTTTGTTGGCAGGGTGATGTCTCCACTTTTTATTATGCTGTCAAGGTTTGCCATCGCTTTCCTCCCAAGGAGCAGGTGTCTTTTAATTTCATGGCTGCTGTCACAGTCTGCAGTGATCTTGGATCCCAGGAATGTGAAGTCTGTCACTGCTTCCACAACTTCCCCTTCTATTTGCCAAGGAGTGATGGGGCCAGATGCCATGATCTTAGTTTTTTTGATGTTGAGCTTCAAGCCAACCTTTGCACTCTCCTCTTTTACCCTTAGCAAGAAGTTCTTTAGGTCCTCTTCACTTTGGATGTCACCAACTACCCAAGAATGCAGAAGACCTTCAAAACAGCCATAGGGAAAAAGAGCCAGATGGGGTGGGCAGGATCTCTGCTACCCTCATCATCCAGATGTTATCACAGGCCAAGAAACAGGAGTGTTCACGGAACCAAGGCTTACACTGCTGCTACGGTTGCCAACCTCCTAGTAGCACCCTGAAGATATCCCACTATTACAGTTCATCTCCAGGCAGCCAAGATCAGTTTCCCGGATAATATGGTTGCTCTGAAGGGTGGACTCTATGGCATTATACCCTGCTGAAGTCCCTCCTTTATTCATCCCACCCTCCCCAGGCTCCACCCCCAAAATTTCCAGGTATTTCTCAACCCAGGACTGTAAGCCCTAACTGCTGTATACCCATTGGCCTCCAAGGGGACTCTTCCCAAAGAAGGAGGTGTAACATTGGGAACCCAGCACAAAGCAAAACCCATGGCCAGATCCACCTGAACAGTGAGCGTACACACCAGTCTCCCACTATGAAGACCCTCAGAGCCCTGGAGAAACTGCCTCAGCAGTCTAAGCTCCCAAGTTCCTCAAAACACTGCTTAATGCACAAATATTCATGTAGCCCAGCAACTTGGCTCCAGGCCTGGAAAGTTGGATTCTCTCAGGTTGTAAGTGCCATACAACATACCGGGGGGGGGGGGGGGGGGCGCTCCAGGACACTGTTCAAGAAGCACCTCCCCCCTTCTCTGCTGGCATTTCTTTATCCAGAGTCAGACCCCGAAGGTTTCTAGGCAGGTTGCAAGGACTGCACGAAAGGAAAACAGGAAACAGAAATTGGATGAACAGCCATATTTCATTTACAGGGAAAAGTAAATAGGTTATTTCCCCAAAGAGCCACTGCTCAGTAGCATGGAAAAAGCCTGGCCACATCTCCAGCAATTTTTTTTTTACATTTACAGGCCAGCAGGAGAAACTTGTAACTTATTCTAGACCCGGGTGCATCAAAGCTGAACCTTGGGAGCTGTTGTCGTGCCAGGGCATAAGAGAGAATTGGGAACTCCACATTAGCCTGAGCAAGGCCTGTGAAAGCTTCTAGATATGAACAGGCTATGAGGCACAGCACCTATATTTCCAGAAGCATGCCTCCGATGAAATCCCAGAATCACACAGAGTACAACAATGAAGAAACCAGGCCTCAGCCAGCTGCCACCCCCAATAAAATATTCCAGAACACAAATCTGGTCCAGTCTTGGCTGTCACCCAGTGTTGCTAGTAACCAGCAAGGCTTGGGGTGGGGGTGGGGAATGCCTCTTATGCTACAGCTGCAAATTAAGAGACCCACAACAATGGTGCAGAGGGATTACAAGGGAGGTACAGTAGGCGATGCTTGGTTGTTCATGCAGATATCCCTCCCTCCCTTCCAAATTATGGTAGTCGTGCTGCATCCAAGTGTGAGAAGTAATCTGATGCCATTTTGAAAGAGCCACAGGCTATTTCCACACACACGGTGTCCCCCCAGGTTTGATGTTCAACCTGGATTGGGTTTGTTGAAGCATCCACACAACAGCATCCACTTTCCATGTTCTCCACTGCTTTGCTACAATCTTTCCACAACAGCTTTACCAGATTGCCCACCGTGGCAGGCAACCTTCCACCCACATGCTCTGGCTCCCATCCTACTGTGAAACAGAAGGAAGGGGAAATGGGGAAGGGGATGTCAACATGACACAATGACGTCACTTCTGGATAAGTGGCTGGAAGGGTGCCACAGTGTCAAAACACCCTAGGAATTCCCCAAATTTCTGTGGTTCTCACCATACAAATTGGGGAAAGTCCTAAAGGATTTATGACAATGTGACATCACTTCTGCTCAACAGGAAGTGACAACACAGTGTTCATGATGCAACCCCTCCCCAGGCTCCACCCCCAAATGGCTGGCAACCTTATTCCAAAACACAGTCAAAACCATGGGCAATGAAGTGGGCAAAAGGGGCCTCAAAAGCTGGTAGTGGTCTGGGTATTTTTGGCTTACTCAAAATGTGCTTTTTATGCCATGTAGACTGGAAGGTGCACATCTTTATAGATCCTGTTCACATCAGTACCATTTTCTTTCTCCATTCCCCCCAGCCACTGCCATTTCACTCTGCCACCAGAGGGCTTTTTCAGGCTTACTAAAAGAATCAGCAACTGACATATTGCAACAGGATAAGAGTTTTAATGATCCCTGTACTAGCTTTTCTGAATTTCCCGCTTTCATTTCTTTTTTAAAAGTCTCCAGCCCTTTTCATTACAAATATATGCCTTTCCCCCTTATATCTCTGAAAGAAAGGGACTAGAGAAAAAGCAAAATAAAAGGTATTCAGAGAACCTAGTAGAAAAAACATGCAAGGTTACAGCAATATGTCAAGTACATCTCTGAATCCAAGGGGCGGGACTGACTCTCCCTGCAAACTTAGGGTGGGGGCATGCATGCTGTGACGAAATGGCATTTACCTGGGTGTGTAAGATGGAGGCCGTCTGTAGTTGATGTTTAGAATGGTTCCCCATAAGGGTAAGTGGCCTGTAGTTCCGTTGCAGGGCTAACCCTCACCGGGTTGATTGGGACTTCCTCATTTGCCTGCCTATATTTCCCAGAAGCGCTAGGGAAAAAGAGTGGGATAATTTGGACACACCCCAGGGGCAGAGCCAGGGAGATAAGGGTTTTGACTCCTGAGGGGGGTCTTCAGCCTTCAGCCTGGTGAAGAGCTGGGGGTTTCTCCACAACCTCCAGAGATAGTGAGGGTGTGTGGGGGACAGAGGAATGGCGTTTTAAATCTTATTTATTTTCTGCCCAGGTTGTGTTAATGTGCTTGTGTTTATTTTCTGTGCTTAATTTGTAAATAGTTAAAATAAATCTTTTTTGGAAATCTAAGACCTGGTGTGCCTTGACCACCTAGTCCTCCCCGCTCAGCACATTACCAGGGTCAAAGGGAGGCCAGGGAACACAAATGGGCCCGGATCTGATGCGTTGCCAACTCGCCAGGGGGCGCCCAAAGTATGTGGTACCAACTTTCCAAGGGTGGGGGAATCAGCCAGAGGGGTCTCACTGTCCCTCTAGGAAGCCGGTGTCCATTCAGTGAGTGGTGGCAGCATGTAACGAAGGGAAATAACCCCACCAGGAAGGGTGGAAAGGCAAAAACGGGCATGCGAACTACAGAACGGCTGCTCAGTCTCCCAGGGCTGAGGGCGGGTCCCAGTTTAACCACACAGGCCTTCAGCAGAGTGTACACGCACACCCCCACCAAACAAGACTTCCAAACCTTTTTGCTAAAGGAATCTGAAGTTCTCTGGCAAAATAGCAGCATCATTCTAGTTAATTTGCCACCAGCAAGTCACTACAGGATAATGTATTAAATGCTGAAGTTCAACAGTTAACTCCAGTTACTCTTATCAGGGAGGCCCCAAGGATCAACCTGCAAATTTTGGAGGGAATTCTGAACTGAGGGGAGGTAAATAGGAGGTGGCAATTGAGATTTTAGTAAAATCCTTCTCTCCACTTGCAGCAGCTTCTGACAGCAGGCCAAGAAGTGTTCTTTTATACCATGCACCCAGCCCTGAGAATAAAATCCCAGATCCAAAATTTCTCCCCCAGGTGGCACCCAGCAAATAGAAATCCAACCAAAAATCAAGGAGTTGGCTGATGGACATCAAGCTCAAAGGTCTCACTGAACATGTACCTCAGATCTGTGCATCATACGCATAGATCATAAATATATCTAAATAAAGTTGCCTACTTTGGAGTGCTGTTTTTGTGCCTGTCTGCCATCTCAGACCCTGCCAGAGCGACATGCTGGCTGAGCCCTCCCACTGAGCGGTCCCTTTGGCTACAGCATGGGCCCACTCTTTTTTCAGCGGCTGCGCCTGCACTGTGGAATGTCCTCCCCAAGGAGGAGCAGAGAACCCCCCCCCCTTACACTGATCTTCCTCCCATAAGAAGTGTTAGGCCATTTGTTTCAGGCAGGTGTTTTGCACTTCATTTCAGGAAGAGGGAATTATTTTCAGGAAAATTTGTATAGATGTGCAAGATTTGAGTCCAGTAGCACCTGAAAGATCAAGGTTATGTGCTTTCAAGAGCCCAAGCTACCTGGAAGTTTTGCTTGTCTCTAAGGTGCTACAGGACTTGAGTCTTGCTCTCCTACCGCAGACCAACATGGCTACCCATGTGAAATGTTGTACAGATGTGTTTTTCTCATCTTTTTTGGGGGAAAGTCTGATATCTGATGGTAATTTGTTTTGGTAAACCACCTCAAGCCACTGTGATCAGAAGGAAACGTGACATATAGATATTACAATAAATAAACTGAGTCATTCGATATCACGTTGTGTACTTGGAGGAGGGGTGTGTATTACTGGATTAAAGGCTAAGAACCACAGCGTTAACCCAAGGGAAGAACCAGAAAATACCAGGCGCTCTCAAGCCAGACATTAAGCTTCTGTGAAATGTAGTGCTGGCAATGATCACCCAGAACCAACTCTTTCTGCAGACTAACCACTAGAAGAAGTGTGATTTCCACAGTAGTGATAAGCATTTGGATAACACCAAGAACATCATTATGACCAAAATCATACCCACATTATAACTCATAAGAAGGATAAAATGCAACCTTCCTCCTGCTTGGGCATCAATTGATTCAGAAAATGGAGGCAAGTGCATTTGAAACCGCCGTTCTGTTTTCCCAATGTACACAACAGTGGGAGAAGGGATGAACTGCACTTTAAGTAGCACATATTAATTTGGCCTAAGAGAAAGGGAAACAATACAAAAACACTGTCTCCACTCATCAGGCCTGGCAGAAGCAAAATTGGTGGACATACCGTGGCAAGCAATGCCTCTTTCAAGTCACCTTCAACTCTCAGGACAACATCAGCAACCACCTCTGGGCACAGATTCCAGCAGGGAACATCAGGCTCTTGGTTCTTCAGATAAAGATGTTAATGCAACAGGCTAAACCAGGTGGCCCCTGTGGTGCTGGCAGCTCTACAGGGGGCACTTGACTTGGGCCAAGACCTCAGCAGCGGTGGGCAACAGTCACTGCAGGCTTAGTCCAACTCACTTCACTCTTTGCTGGTCCAGTCTACTTTCCTGGTCAATTTAAGGAAAAGTCCATTTCTGCTTCGAATCCCGCTTTCTCTTGCTTTCAGTTCCAAAACTGGAAAACAAGTTGTGCACCTAACCAGGACAGCACCTGGAGGCACCAGCCAATGCTCCCCGCCTTAACCTCAGAAGCCAACCATTTTGCTTTCCACCGCTTTGGAACAGAGAACTGGGGCAACAAGTTCCACTCCAGAATCACCTGCAGGAGCTCTTTAATGCAGCAAGACTATTATAAGATCTTCCAGCAGTGACTTCACCCCCACCTACTGCCAGTCAAGTCTGAAGCTGACTAAAGAAGGCATGCATCCAACCTTAAACTGGAGCAGTGCTATTTGTGCCTAAAGCACTTTGTATATTAAAAATCCTATATGACCAATTAATAACACTGGTCATCTCAGCTAGCCCTGAACTTTAAATAGTAAGCATACAGGAGCTCCATCACAGAACTCCCAGGGTGAAATCTGGATTGCAGAACTGAATGACTTCCAATTAATCCAGACGACTTCCGTTTCCTTTTCCTTAGTCCTGAAAGTGAAAGGCAAATCTTCTGTGAATTCTCTAGTCAGATCTTCTGGGAACTGAAGAGAAACACCCCAAAGCAGACAACTGGGGACTGAGGGTGCGGCAACCTTTCCTACCCAGCATCTGGCTCTTCACTCCCTCTGATCATTTCACAGCAAACCAAGAACAAAAATTTGCAGTATTGTAATCTTGCAAGCAGAACGGGTTTTGCAAAAGACACTTTTTTAGACCCAAGCAAGGGGGGGGGGGACTGAAATAGGAAGCAAACTTGACGTAGCCAGTCCTGCAAGAATGTGCAAATCCTTCTGCGCTGCCCATCTGGGAGCACGGCTCCAGCTGTGGGAAATCGCCTGCTGAGCTCCAGGGCTAGGCGTGCGGATCCTCACTCTGTTGCCTCACTGCCAGCTCAGGACGCTAATCAGCCCAAGCAAAGTTAATAACCACAGCAAATCAGTTCCCCAGCTTGCCAAGGCAACACAGCCTGGAGTCTGAAGAAGAAGGTGACGCAGTTCTCAGCAAAGTACAAAGCAGACAGTAGGTCCAAGGGGAGAATCACAAGGAGGTGAAGCAGAAAAAAAGCACTCTTGCCAACTCCACTCCACCTGTCAACCACCATGGGCCTGAGAGCAAGTTATTGCAAGGAGCAGATCTGCTGCTGCCCAGGATCCTAATTGTTCAGTCCTGCTCTCCTGCCCCTTGTGCCATTGCCAGGTTTTAATACACAACTTTGCGCTGCAATTGGCAGTGAAACAATGAGCCAAGAGCCCTGCTGGGCAGCAGATACCAGCAGACAGGCAGCTCCCAGCAAATTAAGCCAAACACCCTGGCAACCTAAAGAGAAATGTACAAGTCATTGTACTGTGGAACAAGAGGAAGCATCAGACACCTAGAAGAAGACCCAAAAACCATATAGCACTAACACAGGCCTGAAAGGTGGGGCTGTGCCCTCCCAGACTCCAGCTACAGTGTGCCAACCAGCACAGGGCAGATGGATGAGCTATAGAAGAGTTCCTACACAGCAGTCAGCTCCAGGAGACTCAGACAAGCTAGGCCAACGATACACTGCGGGTAGAGAATTCCACATCCTGAAAAATCCCAGCTTGCTTGCCTGCTTACTTTTTAAACCAGAAAGTTTCACGGTGGCAAAGATATGCCGGGGAGTATGGGAGCACAAAGTTTCAAGAGGCAGGATTTCAGGCGAGCAGCAGGTGGAGCTTCAGAGCCGTATGCAAAGTCTTTAACCCCAGCCAGGGGGAGAATTGTGCCAAACAGTGGGGACTGCAGAATTCTGCCCCTTTCCCATATCTATGGGGCTCAGAAGTTAAGAGTAAGCATGGCCTAGACAGGTCCCACGGCGCCTGCTGGGCCCCACTGGCTCTTCTTCCCTCGCAGGAACACAGTGTGAGAGGTGAACCCTACTTAATGAGGAGCCACTGGCTTTGCCAATTCTCAGCACTTTTGGTCTCAGGCCATCCATTAAATCCGCCTGGAAGAGGAGATCAAAGCTCTTCTCAATTAGCTCCTGGCGATGCACCTTCCCCTCCCAGAGCAAGCCACCGCCAGAACTTCTTGCATCAGGAATCGGGCGGCAAAAAGGGAGGGGACCGGTACCAGGCACAACAAGAATGGGCCGGCAAAGCACAAGGGGATGAAAAACCTCTCTTGCCCCTAGCCAAAAGGGCACAAGAAACGTCAAAAACAGAGGAAGAAAGGGGCCAACAGAAAGCAGGTGGTTACCCCAGAAGGCAAAAGCAGCTGAGGAGACACAGGTCAAATCAGCCAGGAAGCCCACAGGGGAGGGGCTGTGACACAGTGGCAGAGCCTCTCCTTCGCTTGCAGAACGTCACAGGTTCAATCCCCACCATCTCCAGTTAAAAGGAGGAGGCAATGTGTTATGTGATAGACTCTGCCAGAGACCCTGGGGAGCAGCTGCCAGTCTGAGTAAAAAATACTGTCTTTGATGGACCAATGGACTGGTTCAGTATGAAGCAGCTTAATGTGTGTGAAAACATCCTCACGCCAGCTCCTCTCTCTTGGCTGAGCCCAGCCTGAACTCACTTCCATCAATCCCTCACAGGGTTGTGAGGATGGAGGAAGAAGAATGACCATGTATGTTATCTAACCTCCTTGAAGGAAAGCGAGAATAAACATAAAAAATATTAGTTGTGGGTACCCAGTTTGGTGTAGTGGTTAAGAGTGGCAGACTCTAATCTGGAGAACCGGGTTTGATTCTCCACTCCTCCACATGCAGGCAGCTGGGTGACCTTGGGTCAGTCACAGTTCTCTCAGAGTTGCTCTCTCAAGAGAACCCTCTGAGCTCTCTCGGCCCCACCTACCTCACAGAGTGTCTGTTGTGAGGAGGAGAAGGGAAGGAGATTGTAAGCCGCTCTGATACTCTGAGTGAGGAGGAGAAGGGAAGGAGATTGTAAGCCGCTCTGATACTCTGAGTGAAGGGTGGGGTATAAATCTTCTTCCTCCTCCTCCTCCTCCTCTGCATCATGGCAAGACTTAAGAGACGGACTATGGGCATTCCCTCTTAGGTTGCCAGGGCACTACAGACTAGGCCAGCAAGTGTCCTGGAGATGCTGAAAGACCATTCCTGGCTGGCTTCCTTTATCTAGCACAGCATGGCCTGCCCTGTGCTCCCTGATGCTCTGCTAAAGCTCTGGGTGGCACACACAGGAAGCTGAAGCCAGCACAGGGCCTGCTAGTCATGGATCAAGCCTATTAGGTAACTGAAACTCCCTGGCCACCACCAATTTATTCCATTTTAATCCCACTCCCTCTCCAAGAAACACAGTCCACCTACATTACGCTCACCTGTGTGAGATAGATTACGCCATGAAGAAGCATCCAATCCAAGGACCTTCAGTGAGCAGGGATTTTAACCAGCTCTCCTCAGACCAAGTTAGACATTCTGTCCATTGCAGCAGTTTTTTTGCAGATCCAGAGGCAAAACATTTTTTAAAAATGCTTTACTCAGCCTCCTTAGCATTTCCTTCTGCTGCACTGCATATTTAGCTAGAAGGCAAAGCCAGAGTCTTGGGCAGAGATGTTGGTTACATTCCACATCCCCCCCCCATATATCATCTATATTTTTTAAAAAAACAACTGGAGAGGCTGCAGGAACCTAGCATGGAGATGCAAGCAGGCCCCAGTCATTCCTTCAACAGCCAAAACAAAGAAGCCAAAAAATTGCATCTTTCAATCACAGTCTCCAGCTGTGATCTCAAAAGACAGAAGATGCATGCAGCAATCAACTGGTCCCCAGGCAACTGAGCCATCCCAGTAACAACCAGAAAGCGTCCACCAGCTTCCTTAGTCCTGTGATGAAGTTATACCTCCCTGAGAAGTGGCTGATTCATTCACTGTGGAACTCTGTGACAGTCTCATTGAACGTCATGGGATAAGGGAGGAGGGACTAGATAGCCAGTAACCAGCAGCAGCTGCCCAAGGATCAAAACACACTGGTACAGGTCAAATCCTCTCCAGTAATTCAGAGCTTAATTACATCTCCTTTTCCTACAGCCCCTGCCAGAAAAGCCAGGGTGCTTGGATCAAGGAGACCTGGGTTCAAATCCGCTCTGTGTTATGGATTTCACTAGATGCCTTAGGGTGGGAAGCACAACACTTAATCCAACCTCTCTCAGACCAGAGAGAGAGCCCGCATGGTGTAGGTGTAGCGGTGAGGGTGCTGGACAAGGACCTGGGAGACCCAGGCTGAAATCTCCATTTGCCATGGAATTTATTGGGCCAACTTGAGACAGTCACTCTTCCACAACCTCTTGCAGGATTGTTGTGAACGAGGGTAAAATGGAGGAGGGGAAAGAAGTATGGGTGCCACTCCAAGCTCCTTGGAAGAAGGGAAGAGTAAAAATGTGCTAAGTAAACTAAGAGATTCCTAACTTGAATAGAACCACAGGCAGAACAAAAGATCTCACCAATGCAAATTTGCCACAGTCAGTGTCTTGCTTAAACTAGACCTACATGTGCAATTGAACACATGAAGCTGCCTTATACTGAATCAGACCCTTGGTCCATCAAGGTCAGTACTGTCTACTCAGACTGGCAGTGGCTCTCCAGAGTCTCAGGCTGAGGTTTTCATATCACCTCATACCTGCTCCTTTCAACTGAAGATGCCGGGGATTGAACCTGGGACCTTCTGCATGCCAAGCAGAGGCTCTACCACTGAGCCACAGCCCCTTGCCAGTTTTAGCACACACAAGACCCACAGCCCAGGCATGCATTGCAGTGATGCACTAACACTGCTCATGATGTGGCCTGGCATAAACAATATGTTGCTGAGTGACATTAACATTGCTTGTTCTGCCAGCATCACGTCTGAATCAGGTTTCACTTACCCACATCAGGAGGACCCAACTAATGCTTTCCGCACAACCCAAAGGATACGGTCTTTATTCTCATTAATGGAAACCATGAAGCACATTGGCTCATTCAATTTTTCCACTCTGTTCACCCAGTACAAATATCAAGTAAACCACATGACAAAATACACAACCATGGCCTCGAGGGAAAAAAATCACACAATAAAAGAGTTTTCATGCAATAAAACAATTGTGTTTTAAAACACCCCTACATAATAACCTGATGGCCCAGGCTAGCCTGATCACTTCAGATCTCAGAAGATAAGCAGGGTCATCCCTGGTTAGTACTTCAATGGGAGACCACCAAGGACGTCCAGGGTTGCTTTGCAGAGGCAGGCAACAGCAAACTGCCTCTGAATGTCTCTGGCCTCAAAAATCCTATGGGGTCGCCATGAGTTAGCTGTGACAATTTGCACCACCATGTAATAAGTTCATCTCTCATACGAAAATTAAAATCCAACTCGATACAACACAATCTACCTAGCTGGCTTCCACACTTTATCATGACATTTTAACACCATTCAGAAAAATTTTACTGTCATTTCTGTAGTCTTTTTGTCATTCCCCAAGAGAAGGAAAAATGACCATTAGAGGAACAATCATATCAGTTCTTTGATTTGCATACAGCCCAATGGCGACTCTACACATGGACATCACCAGATGGGCAACACCGAAATCAGATTGACTATATAATTTGCAGTCAAAGATGGAGAAGCTCTATCCAGTCAGTAAAAACAAGACCTGGAGCTGACTGTGGTTCAGATCATGAGCTACTCATTGCAAAATTCAGACTTATGAAGAAAATTGGGGAAACCACGAGGCCATTCAGGTTTGACCTAGATCGCATCCCTGATGAATATACAGTAGAGGTGAAGAATAGATTCAAGGGTCTGGATTTGATAGAGTGCCTGAAGAACTATGGACGGAGGTTCGTGACATTGTACAGGAGGCAGCAATCACCACCATCCCAAAGAAAAAGAAATGCAAGATAGCAAAGTGGCTTTCTGATGAGGCTTTACAAATAGCAGAGGAAAGAAAGAAAGCGAAAGGCAAAGGCGAAAAGGAAAGATTTACCCAACTGAACGCAGATTTCCAGAGAACAGCAAGGAGAGATAAGGAGGCCTTCCTGAATGAACAGTGCAAAGTAATAGAAGAAAACAATAGAATGGGAAGGACTAGAGATCTCTTCAAGAAAATTGGAGAAATCAAGGGAACGTTCCATGCAAAGCTGGCCATGATAAAGGACAAAAACGGTAGGGACCTAACAGAAGCAGAAGAGATTAGGAAAAGATGGCAAGAATACACAGAAGAACTATACAAGAAAGACCTCGATGTCCTTGACAACCACGACGGTATAATCACTGACCTCGAGCCAGACATCCTGGAATGTGAAGTTAAATGGGCCTTAGAAAGCATTACTAACAACAAAGCTAGTGGAGGTGATGGTATTCCAGCTGAGCTATTCAAAGTCTTAGAAGATGATGCTGTTAAAGTGCTGCACTCAATTTGCCAGCAAATTTGGAAAACGCAACAGTGGCCACAGGATTGGAAAAGGTCAGTATACATTCCAATCCCAAAGAAGGGCAATGCCAAGGAATGTTCAAACTATCGCACAATTGCACTCATATCACACGCTAGCAAGGTCATGCTCAAGATCCTACAAGCTAGGCTTCAACAGTACGTGGATAGAGAACTACCAGAAGTACAAGCTGGGTTTCGAAGAGGTAGAGGAACGAGCCTTAAAGAGATGGGAGTACCACATGTCTCTTGAGAAACCTGTATAAGGGCCAAGAAGCAACAGTTAGAACCGGATATGGAACAACTGATTGGTTTAGCATAGGAAAAGGAGTACGACAAGGATGTATATTGTCACCTTGCTTATTTAATATATATGCAGATTACATCATGCGAAATGCTGGCCTGGATGAATCACAAGCAGGAATTAAGATTGCTGGGGAAAAGATCAACAACCTCAGATATGCAGACGATACCACTCTAATGGTAGAAAGTGAAGAGGAGCTAAAGAGCCTCCTGCTCAAGGTAAAAGAGGAGAGCGCAAAAGTGGGCTTGAAGCTCAACATCAAAAAAACTAAGATCATGGCATCTGGCCCCATCACTCCTTGGCAAATAGAAGGGGAAGTCGTGGAAGTAGTGACAGACTTCACGTTCCTGGGATCCCAGATCACCGCAGACTGTGACAGCAGCCATGAAATTAAAAGACACCTGCTCCTTGGGAGGAAAGCGATGGCGAACCTAAACAGCATGATAAAAAGTAGAGACATCACCCTGCCAACAAACCCTGTAAGATTTTCAAGGCAAGAGACATTCAGAGGCACTTTGCCATTGCCTGGTTCTGCATAGCGACCTTAGACTTCCCTTGTGGTGTCCCATCCAAATACTAACTAGGGCTGACCCTGCTTAGCTTGCAAGACCTGACAAGATCAGGCTTGCCTGGGCTATCCAGGTCAAGACTCGGCATCCTTATAATCATAAAAAAGCAAGGCAGCTACTCTCTCCAGATGTGCCACGGGGATGCAGCAGTTGAAATGCAGCTTCTCTCCCAACCGGCTGCTAGAGCAAGGTGGGAAATGTCAGCTTCTGCTTCAGGCCTCAAGTGCTGACAATGTGGGAGGCAGAGAGGACTGCCTCTCCCAAGGGGGGTGGGGGAAGAAGTGGAGAAAGTTGACACATATTTGACCAGAGCAAGGTTTTAGAAACTGAACTTCTACAGACACCAAGACAGGGAGCACGGCTTTCTCCTTCATCACCACAAAGGAATGGTGTTTATCTTTGCAAGACAAAAGGGTGAGTACAGAGATGCTAAGTGGAAATTACCAACAGCTGACCACACAAATGAATCCTCTTGTACTGGATGCATTAAAGGTATAGGGATAGCCCCAAAGAAAAATTGTTTCCTCTCCACCACCTCCCAAAGTAATGAGAATTCATTTTAGGAAGAGATTTTCTGCAATGGACAGCTATGCAAAAATCACATGACTGTGTTATAATCATGTGATGATCAGTCCAACTCTAAGGAAGTTGTTTTGTGGTATACAGTTAAACCAACACTGCCAAAGAGAACTTTGCAAAGAACTGCAGGAAAACACAGCAAAAGAGAAGCTTTCGGGTAGAAACTTTTCATATGGTGCCACTGAACTTGATCTTCCTGGTGGAGAAACCCAGGGAGAAACATATTCCTGGGTGACAAGGGGACATGAACAGTTCAGAAAGATCAGAAACAGGAAACTGTTTCAAATTCCTAAGCACCAGCATCAAATGTTCAGGCATCTGGGAGACATGGAAAGGAGTAGAAAGGGGGCATTTTCTACTTATCACAGAGCTGCTCACAAATGGCAGCTGTTGGGTACCTAGATAACACCTTCAGGCTCAATAATTTACTGTCTCCAGATGTTGCCATCTTCACAACCACCCACTCCCCACTCTCCTGCTTGGTTCCAATTGCAGAGCAGTATACGCAACATCATGCTTGCCTGGATCATAACTTACTTCTGGCCGGTCACAGATGCTACTTAGCCAGTGAGCACAATACTATTATAATCTGCCAGCAGAAAGTGGGACAAAGCTCCCTGTTTGTCTAGAAAACCCACTGAACTGGATTTCCAGACTGGGGAATCATTAACTCCCCACCAGAATGGGGGTTAATAGCACAGCCGATGGCTGTCTTCCCCTGTCAGGCCACATGTGGCACGCAGCAATAAGAACCTAAGCAGCACCCTGCTGGATCAAACCAGCAGCCCATCTAACCTGGCAACTTGACCCATGCAGTAATCAGCCAGTTGCCCTGGGTGGACCAACAAAGAAGACAGAGAAGACAAAGAAGACAGAGAAGCCAAGGTATACCACAAAACAAAGAAGACAGAGAAGCCCCTGAGGCTCTCTCTTGGCAAAGGTATTCAGACATTTGCTGCCTCTAAATGTGGAGGTTTCCCTTTAGCAGCCACTGGTGGACCTCTCCTCCAGGACTCTGATAAAGACGACAAGAACAACATAATGACCCACTCCAGAGTGAGACTAAGATCTGCTGCAGCTCAGTACAGTTTTTGGACGGTGTGTAGTTACAGACTCATGCTCCATAACTGTCTTCAGGCACATTGCTGTAGATCTCAAGAGACTGTGTCAGACCTACAGGACTGTGTGTGGCCATGTGCCCTAGACCTCAACAGCACTCCCATTCTTCATTTACACCCAAACAGGTCAGAAGCAGCATAAGAGAACCCTATGTCTGCTTGCCCACCTCTGCTGGCATTGGGAGATTCTGAAGGAAACCTGCCCCAAAATGCTGGTAACCAACACACTTCTCTGCCCTAGTGGTGCCATCCTGGAGGCTAAGCCTGGAGAGCATCTGACAAACCTACTTATTTTAATGTCCGAGTGCCTTTCCCCGGTCCGGCCCTGCAGGAGCCTGGTGGGCCAACAGAGAGCACAGAGGTTGGATCTGTAAGACTTGAGCTCCCTTGGCACTCTCCCTCTGAGCTTCATCCTATGCTTACTGGGACACAAACAGCAGGACTCCCTTCTTTCTCTGCTTCTTCATGTGTAATGTGTGAACCATTCTCACCCTCAGGTCCCTTTTTAAAAAAAAAGGAATAAAGAGCAGCAAGCAACTCCAAAGAGCTGGTTTCAAGACAAGCCCTGTAAAGAAAGTTCAAAGCTTTGCTAATTTAAAAATACCATATAAATATAAGGAGGAGCTTCACCAAAGAGAACGTTTTGCACATTCCAGAAGAGTGACAGAAAATATTCTACTTTGAAGCCTTACTTGCTGCAGCTTGTCTTGAGCTCAGGGAGCACCCAAGTGCTCTTTCCACGTCCCATAAGAAACCAGCCTTTGGATCCAATGCACCCACTGGGCTTTAGCATATTTTGCCATTACTCTGCAATTGGGCCATTACTCTGCAACCTAACAGGGTTGTAGAGGAAGAGCAAGGGAATGGAAGAAGGAAATGGAAGAAGAGAAAACCATGAGCTCCTTGAGGAAGAGCAGGACAAACATGTACCAGAAGGAAATGAAAGATGCTGATTAATAAAAACCAATTGGCACCACAGATCTCTCAAGGGACTGGGCCCAGCTGGGAATCATCTTGTTTACAATACCTGACTAGCGGGGGGGGGGGATCAATGTTTAAGCTATAAAATGCTCTTGCCCCCTTTATAATTTATTCAGTTCTTTGCTCATAAAAGCAGCACAAGAGAAAAAGAGCCCAATCTGTTCAGTTCACTCCAGGGATGGATGTACTTCTAAGTGGGTTTTCCCCTCTGCCAGCTATCAATAATGGTTTTTCTGGTCTAGAACAAGTCTTCCTCCACTTTCTTCCTCCCACCTCCCTTCTCACAGGACAACTTTTTGCTACATTCAAAGATATATTTACAGAAGGTGGGGATCAAAGGAAAGTTTCTGAAAAAGTTATAACTATCCACCCCAGACTACTCAAAACACCTGCTTGCAGAAGAACACGATAAGAGCCCTAGATTTACCAAGATCTGACCTACATCAACCAGCATCCCACCTGCAATCACAACCACTGAGATGTCCCTGGGAAGTTCACATGCAGGGCATGATTCTCCACAATTGTTGGCAGGAGCCATGGCTCAGTGGCAGAGCATCTCCTTGGCATGCAGAAGGTCCCAGGTACACTCCCTGGCATTAAAAGATACAGGCAGCAGGTGACGTGAAAAGACCTCCATCTCAGACTCCGGAGAGCTGCTGCCTGTCAGAGTGGACAATACTGACCTTGATAGACCAATGGTCTGATTCAGTATAAAGCAGCTTAATGTGTTCACCTCTGGCTTCTGGCTTTGAAAGGTAGACTGCAGCTGAACATCAAGGTTCTGCTTAGCTAATGTGGCTACCCTCTATAAATCTGTCTAGCCCTTTTTAAAAATTAAATGGAGAACTCTTCATCTAACCCAGCAGAAAGTGTCTATGATTATTTAAGTATTACTCCAAAAAGAACATGAAAGATCTCACTTTTAAAAAGACCTATTCTTTTTTACAGATCACTATCCACATACACAGTAGTTTACAACAGCAGCAAAACATTATATAGGTCCATGCCCCAAAGAGCCCGAAGTTTGACTACAGGGAGGAAAAAAAAGATTGGGGAATAGGAGAGGCCATGCTAGCTCCATCTCATCAGCTCTTGAAAACTAAGCAGGGTCAGCCCTGGTTAGTACTTGGATGGGAGACCACCAAAGAAAGTTCAAGGTTGCTACATGGTGGCAAAACGCCTTTGCTCTTCTCTTGCCTTGAAAACCCTATTGGGTTGCCATAAATTGGCTATGACCTGAAGGCTTTTTACATCCAGGTTACCAAGAGAACAAAAAGCCAGTTATGTACACAACTGAAATGGGGGGGGGGGGATTTGAGAATAGGCACAGAAGGAGAACCTAGGCCAGCTCCCACCCTCAAGGCCAAGGCAATCCCACCAGGGCAGTCAAACAAGACCCCAAATAGGCACATCATATCCTGTAATCTCCAGTTCTGATAGAGGTATAGAACCACCAACACAGTCGTGAAGGTCTAATGCAAAACACAAAGTCCTAAACTGGCTACATTTGAAAATAGCCACAAGACATTGTTTCACTAGTCACACATTTTCTATCCAGTATTTCAGTGCCGAGTTTCAGTTTGGGAAGTTGGCAGTTTGATCTTAATATCCCCCCTTCCACTGTCTGTCTGGAAAGTAACCTTCCAACAGGATGCAAGGGTCACCTGTGCAGAAAAGCAAATTAAGCATCCAGTGGAAGAATTAAGTATGTGCAGATTCCCACGGGAACTAAAAATGCTTACTCCCAGATCACTTCCCAGTTCGTATCCAAAGCCCTTAATTCTCTGTCCCCACCCCCGAACTTTGCAAAATTTGTATAATGCAGAGGGGGAGAGTGTCTTTTGTGGCTATTCTTCAACGCAGAAGCAGTTTGGACAAGCACAACTACTACAGCAATTCTCCCCTACTACAAAAAAAAATGTAAAGTTTTTATAAAGCTACCACTCTTAGGCTTAGGGAGAAATTTTAGACTCATAGCAGCCAAGCGGCTTTTCCCCAAGTCAAAGAGAAAAGGAAACTTTCCCCTGGCCTTTTGTGTGCAGTTTTCACAGACAGGGCTGAGGGCTTGGCTGTGAAACTTCTACAGCAGAAACAACTCTTTAGGAGTGAAGCCTGGCTCCAGGAGGAAAAAGCATAACAGCCAGGCTAATAAGAATGCACCGACAGGAACATGCACTCACATATGCCAGGAACAACAGAAAGGAAAAGGACCACAATCGTTACCTAAAAGCGCTTAGTCACTGCTTAAACCCGCCTGCATGCCGGACTAGAGCAGGAACCTTGTAAACCCAGAGTAGACAGCGTGTCCCTACGAACATCTGGGCGGGGGTGGTGGTGGATACAGCATGGAAGAAGGGGCTTCCTTCAATATTAATATTATTAGGGCCTTCTTTGCTTAATTCATGCCCCTCCTTAAAAATTTTTTTGGGAGGATTCAAATTCCCACTACTTCAGATAGAGCCACACGGTCCTCCAGAGTATGGGGAAGGCTTGGAAAGGCCCTTTCCCCACCGCCGCTTCCCCCCCCCCCCCCCCAACTCGCGCGTATCCGGAGACGCAGAGAAGGGAGAGAACCCCGCCTTCGGCTGCACTCGGGAGAGGGTCCAACGTTGCCCCGGCTGGACAGGAGCCGAACAGAACGGGAAGAGCAGAGAGCCAGTAAGGAGACAGGCTATAGCTAGGGAGGGAAGGGGAGAGAGGCTCCCCGACGACTGCCAGCCAACTAGCTTCCTACCTAGTCGGCACCGACCCGGCAAAGGCGGCTACTCCAGGCTGAGCTGCCTGACAGCCAGGTTGGGGCCAAGAGGCAGAGCCTGTGCCGGCCGCCCCCGCCTGGCTACTTTTAGCCTCCTTCGGGCTAAGAAGATGGGGGGGGGGATGCAATAGCCCCATTTCCCATTCCCTCCGGTCTGGAAAGAAGGTACGGCAAAGGAAAGAGAAGAGGGTGAGGGGGGGGCCAGATCCAGGATATAAATCGAGCTCCAAAGACTAGAGAGAGGAAGAATCCCCAGTCCCGCCAAACGCACAAAGAGATGCTACCGGAACGCCCCCAAAGCCGCCTGCGCCCCTCCACCGGCCCACCTTTGTAGCGCTCCAGGACATCCTCGTACGCCTGCACGAACTCCTTCTCCTGGCTCCGGTTCAGCGGTAGTTGCCCCGGCACGTAGCCGGCCATGGCGGGGGTCCGGCCCGCGCGGCGCCCGATCCCTTTGTCCGGAGCCTGTTGGGCGAGGGAGAGGAGAAAGCAGGCAAGCAGGGGCCGTGCGCTCTGCACTCTTCCAGGCCGGTCACTGGAGCGGCGCCGCCGCCGCCTTTTCCCTTCTCTTCCCGGCCTCCAGGCTCAAGCTCCACCCGCTGCTGTCACGGAGGCCCAGGCCGGCCTCCGCCTCCGCTTCCCTTCTTTCCTGGCCCGGCAAGTGGTGAGGGCACCCGGCGGCCAGCAGGAGTACTGCGGAAGGCAAAGCCGGATCCACCCCCTTCTCATCCCGAGAAGAGCCTGAAGCCCTGCTCTGAAGCCAGGAGGGGCATGGATTGGCTGCAGGCAGCGAGCAGGCAACGTCAGAACCAGACCGGACGCAAGTCGGGGAAGGGGAGAGGAAGCGAGATGCATCTCTAGAAGAGCAACGGAATCCGGCTCTGGAAGACAATAGGAACCGGCGAGGACGCAACTAAACACGGCAGAGAGCTCCAATCCAGACCCTGGAGCGAAAAGGGAAAGCCCCTCGCGGTAAGGATCGGAACCTGAGCGGGGAAGGCAAGAAAAACTGAACCCCTCAGAAGAAAGCCATAGAAGGGAACTAGACCCTGTCCTAACAAGGGGAAGAAACGCAGGCCTCAAGTGGTTAAACCGATGCCCTCTGTTTTTGCAGGCCCTCCCCACATCTGGCTCACCTTCCCACTTCCGCTCCTTGACTTGTCACTCAGGGCAGACTGGGAGCCCCTCCATAACAAGGCTCTACAGCACCCAGCATTCCTCTGGCAACAAAAGAACACGTTGGTCCTGGAGATAAAAGGAAGCTCCTTGCCTGACAAACTACCAATGCAAAGACCACCCAAAGCAACAAGTAATATTTGTTGACTTCATATTCCTCTTTGAACTGCAGTTGGGCAAGAGGAGACTGTGCACAACACTGTCATGCATTCCTACACCTTCCAAGTTTTCCATGGTTCCAATCCGTATTTTCAAGCCTGCTTTGCTACGCTTTTCCTTGAACATCATATCACTAACCTTGTTCAGGTTACAGTGATCCTGCATGTACATCTGTTTATGCGAAAGAGCCAACATGCGTATAGTTTGTAAATGAAAGCTGGGACCAGTACTTGGATAAATGTGGAGTTGAATGCACACATTCTGCTGCACGCGCATTGAATGTAACTTGAGAATTGCTCAGCACATATATGAAGAAAAATCAAATGGATTGTATGCATATTCACTGTAACTTACGAACAGAGCTAAAGTGTATTTGAGGAGTGTGTGGGTGGGAAAGTGTGACTTTTCCTGCCCACATCCAGCCCAATTTCCCCTTGCACCTGTCACCTCCCCACACAGTTGTTTGTTTTTTTAATCTGCGTGGTATAATGGTTCATACTAGGATCTCAGAGAGCCAGGTTCAGATCCCCACTCTGCTATGGAAAGTTGCTGGGTAACCTTGGACTAGCCACACACTTTCAACCTAACCTACTTTACAGGATCGTTGTGAACATACAGTGGAGGAGAGGATGATGCAAAGTGAGGTATAAATGAAGTAAATTAATAAATAAATTGCTATTGTGGAAGGATTTCATTACATTAATATTGATTTTTTAATAAACAGTGTAAAGCCTATCCATGGGGGAGGGGTGGCAGGTGCAAGGGGAAACATAGAGAACCCCCCCCCCCCGAGGATCTGTTGCAGCTATGAATGTCCTTGCCTTCAGAATGGCAATGTGAGCAAAATGGGGAATCGCCCATGTATGGAAGCACCTACTGATATTTATGGCACCTCTTTTCTTAGAAGGGTTTTTTTTACCCTGGCATTCTGACCAGGGCCACTGTGGGCATTTCTTATTCCAAGAAATGGAAGCAGTAAGACCATACTGTTTGCCAAAGCATGTGGGCCTTGAGAAGGAGGCTGTTTTGCTACTTAGATCACTTGGCTTTAATAATATTAGTATCTCCATAAGCCAGCTGGCCCTGAAAGTAACTTGAGTGACAAAACGCCATTGTTACTACTGTAAGTCTGCATAGCATTTGACCCCCCCTCAGCCACACACACCCCATTAAGGCATCTTTGGTGGCCCACCAGGGGTGCAAGAAACCACCTGGTTTTGCTGCCTACCCAGGCCTGCAAAAATTGAGCTCTGCAATGCACATTATGTGGCAGGTGCTCAGCTAAGAAAGTCACAAGGCACTCACATTTACCCCAAGTTCAATCAGGTATGGCTGAAAAGGTCAAAATGGATACATTTTTCATGACTGTTTTTCCAACATGGAACTATTTGGAGCAGAGGAAATTAGCAATATTTGAAGAAGACCCGGCAGCAACTCCACATAAGAGAGGAGAGCTAAAGAAGCTGATAATAAATTAAGAGCTTGAGTGGCATCTGGTGGAGAAACCGGAGCAGTGCAAGAACAGACAAAATGTCCCCTGGTTTCTCCTTTGAGGCACATCTTCAAGGGAAAGAAAGGGGGTTAACTAGAGATGGGTACAAACCACATTTTTGCAGTTCAGTTCATGGTTTGTGGCTGAACCACGAATAAATATGCCAGTTTACAAACCAAACTGGTTCATATCGGTTTGTGAGCCATTTAAACCAAACAGCTAAGCAGCAGGCAGCATAAAGCAAGGGTTTAAATGACTGGAAGCCAGCTAAATCCTTGCTTTCTGCTCCCCACTGCTCAGCTGTTGTTTGTGAAGAGCAGAAAGCGGGGGGTTAAATGGTTCAAGGCCATGAACTGCATCAAAATTTGTGGAAGTTCGTGGTGGCTCTTCAGTTCACGAACATCCCTTCATGAACTGTGAATCAGCCAAAATTCATGACTAAGTTTAGTTAGTTAGCCAGTTCATGCCCATCCCTAGGGGTTACAGAATTGGCAGGGGCTGGGATTTAACAATAACATTTTGAGATCCAAAATGTATGTCTAAAAGGGGGGGTGCTTTTTACTGCTGTCTGTGCAGTTATTTCTGACAGCATGAGGACATAAAGGATAGACAAAGGGGAAAAGCGACAAATGGTGGAGTGTGTTTATGCGCATAGTAGGGCATGGAACTTATTCTCAAAGAAGCTATCTGGGTGGCTTTGGGCCAGTCACACTCCGTCAGCCTAACCTACCTCACAGGGTTGTTGTGAGAATAAAATGGAGGAGAGGAGAATGATGTAAGCCACTTTGGGTCCCCACTGGGGAGAAAGGCAGGCTATAATAAATAAATATTTGTGCAGAATTTTATCAGTCTGAACATGAGCCCTCTTACTGCAGTCTGAACCAGCCAAGTCCTCTCTCCCACCCCAGTGTTATTTCTCTTCATTCTGCTTCATGTGTGAAACGGGCCCTTCAAGAGCCAGGCCTGGGGAAGACAAGGCCTCTTCAAGTTAGACTGAGAGTTGTTTAAACCTTAAAGTCTTTTGCAGAGGGGAGCTCCTTCACTCTGTTCTGTAGGGCATCTTGCAGCCAGGTCTGGGGGGGGGGGGGGGAGGGGGGGCTCAGAGGGAAAGTTGCACACCCTCAATGGGCCTGGAACCATAGCAACCACCAGAATGGCTGCTCAGCCATCTGTGTTACCCTGGCAACAGGGAAAGCGCCTTCTTCCATTTCACTCGCTGCTGTATTTGGCGGGCCCAGTTGAGGGGCACTGGTGAAGCCATGGGGAGGGCGCCTCCCCAGCAGGCCCCTTAGCGAGGGTGTGAGGTGCAAGTTGCTCCTTTTGTGGAAGGTGTGAAGATAAAACAATCAGGTTTTAGACTCATACAGAGCTTGTGAAAAGGCTAAAAGTTCAACACTTGTCACTGCATCTCTGTAAAAAAGGGGGGGGTATTTAAAGTGCAGCTTCAGTGCCAAGAGAAGCATTTCTCCTCTGGGGCTCTCCCCCCTCCACTTTTCCCCCTCAAAAGATATTTTGCTCCCCAAAAGATCAGGAGGAAATCTTTAATTCCCAGCCCACCCATGCTTAAGATCTGGCCACTGAGTCCTGACCCATCTAGTTGCAGAGTCAACATTCATGGTCAACATTCACAGCTCTTCACAAATATTATTAGACCCAAATTACAGATGGGGACACTAGGGCTCAATATGATGGAGAAATATTTTTGTTATTCTGTTTAAAATAAATAACCAATTCTATGCAGTGATTAGAGTGTTGAACTAGGACCTGGGAGGCTCAGGTTCAAATCCTCACATGCTATAAAACGTAGTAGATGAGCAGTTTCTCTCAGAGCTCTCTCCGCCCCACCTACCTCACAGGGTGTCTGTTGCGAGGAGGGGGAGGAGGGGGACTGTCACTCTCTCAGCCTAGCCTACCTTACAAGGTTGTTATGAGGATGAAACATTGGAGTGTTTAGCTTTGGCTGGACTTTGCCTAGCCTAGCCAAAGTTTAAAATCCAGGTTTCATTGGGAAAGTTATCATATCCTTAAATATCCCTCACTGCAATCTATTATATTATATTAATAGGGTTGCCAACATCCAAGTGGGACAGGAGATTTCCCGGGATTACAACAGAGATCAGTTCCCCTGGAGAAAATGGCTGCTTTGGGGAGTGGACTGTATGGTATTATACCATACTGAAGTCCCTTCCCAAACCCCATCTTTCCCTGGATCCAAATTTCCAAAAATTTCCCAACCCGGAGTTGGCAAACCTATAATATAATTATTGTATTATAATTATATTAATGCAGTTGTCTACTAGCAGGTTCGGCCATTGTGTACAAACATTGTGACATAGTCAAGAGCAAGTCACATATTGTTAACAAAATGCAGCTGTCATAAGGAGAATGTGTCATGGGGAGATGAATCCTCCTGCAGAACGTAGGAATTGCAGAGGCTGAGAGCCAGTTTGTTGTAGTGGTTAAGTGCACGGACTCTAATCTGGGAAAACTGGTTTTGAGTCCCCATTCCTCCACACACAGCTGCTGGATGACCTTGGGCAAGCCATAGTTTTGTCAGAGCTGTTCTTGAAAGAGCAGTTTCTCTCAGAGCTCTCTCAGCCCCACCTACCTCACAGGGTGTCTGTTGCGGGGAGGGGGAGGGAAAGGAGTTTGTAAGGCACTCTGAGTCTCTTGAGTGAAGGTTGGGGTATAAATCTAATCATCTCCTCCTCCTCCTCCCCCTCCTCCTCCTCCCCCTCCTCCTCCTTCTGCAGTGAGCAAGATAGCAGGGAGACAAAGAAGGCATATATGTGGGGAATAGGTGGAAACAAACACTGGCTACCTGCCGGGGTTTGGGGCTATATGCTCTTGATAGAATGCAATGCCCAGAATGCCAGGTCTGTATTTCAAAGCCAGGGCTCTTTTTGTAGATAAAGCCCAGCATAATAGGCCACACCCAACAGCAGAAACTCAACAGCATATTAGGCCACACCCATGACAGCACAGCTCATTGGCATATTAGGCCACACCCCCATGTCACCAGAAGTGTGCTCATCCAGCCACACCCACCTTTTGCTTCTTATTTTGCTTACCTTGTTTGTTGTCAAAACCCAGGGCTTTTTTGTAGCAGGAACTCCTTTGCATGTTAGGCCACACACCCCTAATGTAGCCAATCCTAATGAGTTTCTGCTGTTGGGTGTGGCCTGTTATGCTAATGAGTTCCTGCTAGGCGTGGCCAACTTGGAAGCCAGCCGGAACTCCGTTCCTGTGCGTTCCTGCCCAAAAATAGCCCTGAAAGTAACCAACCAAATGTCATGGATATAGCCAGAAATATATAGTTGCTGGTCTCGACAGAGTTGCTGGTCTCGACAAAAAAAATTATGGTGGATGCTTCTGCAGGCCAGAAACAGGGATGTCCTGATCTATTGGCTAGACATGCCAAATAGGGACTCAGAATAGAACAGCCTTGCAGAAGGCCAAAGAACAAAGTCATAACAATAATATGACCTTTAGTAGATTAGAAATAGTATAATTAATATCAATAGATACAATATGTCTGAGCCCAGGTGCAAGAAGTATCTGGGAATGGCAAGAATGTCCAACTAAATATAGAAGCAGAGACAGAGTTCAAATATGGGATATATTGGCTGGGGACCAACAAATAACCATACATATGAGAAACTTGTACTCCCTATTTTTTAAATTCTTTGATATGTTAAAAAGTAGCAATATTAAAAGAGAAAAGTAGCAAGAATGAACTAACATGGTTTTGATATATTTGAAGAAGATATAATATAGATAATTTTATATGGTGTTTGAAGTTATAAGATAACTAGTTAGCTAAGAATATGAGCCCATCAGGTTAGACAGCTAGCTATTGCTGGAAGATTATTTTCAAAACCTATCGATATAGGAAACAATACACTAATGCAGAGGTGTCAAACTCATTTCTTACATGTGCCGGATCTGACATAAATGTCACTTTGTTGGGCCGGGCCATGTGTGCCATAAAATGTATACCAGGTACTGGAGATAAAAACTGTATAAAGGACAGCAGCTGGTAAGCTCTGAGTTGGAATATCCTCACTACAAGGCCCCATGGGCTGGGGGGGGGCCCAAAGGAAAACCCACATGGATGGACTGGAGAGGCAGCAGTGCAGCACTGGGCAGATGCTCCCACGATGCTTGACTGCTGCAGATGAGGTTGTTCTGCCATGCTGAAGCCACAATGGAGTTGCTCTGCCCACTCCCCCCCAGCACTTCCTCCCTTGCATCCATTGCTCACGGGCCACATAAGAGCCCTGGAAGGGGCTGATTCAGCCCCCAGGCCTTATGTTTGACACCCCTGCACTAATGGATCCAGAGTATCTTCTTCAAAAATGCTCCTTGCCTGTAACCTGCTTGCTTTTGGCAGGAAATAATTCATGGGGTCAAGTAATCTCTCTCCTTTAATTATCGAAGTAAAATCAATGGATGGTATTAAGTAAGTTCATGTTAGAGTGTAAATAATCATATTTGAATAAAAAGATAACAGGAAGGCTAGATTCTCTAGTAATAATTTTACTTGTGTATGATATACAAAATGAGCCCCAAAAAATATTGTTGAAGTGTACTTCTTACCAGGAAATTAATGATCTGATAAAGGAAAGCTAACTAGATGTCTTGGGCTTCTTAAGTGCATGCCTATATCTGAATCAGGCCTTGCCAGGGTCACTTGGAACAGAAAGCTTCACTGAAAGGTCTTATATATTATTTATAAATATCTACTACTTACTCATAGGACCAAATGGGAGGCCTGTAGGGGTTCAGCCTCCGTTCCCCCTCCCCACCCCTGAGCACTGTAGTGCTGAACTCTGCAAATTCACACATTACTGGGGGGTTTTGCTGAAAATGAGGGGTATGTCACTTCCATTGTGGTGCAGATTTTGCTTCTGAATTATTTATCACAAAAGAACACCTGTATAGTGAATTTTGAACACCACCAAATGTGAATTTGCAAATACAAATATTAGATGCTGCAAAAATCAGGGGTACTTTCCTCTCGATGATCCCAAATCTTTTTTTCTGAATTAAGAAATCAGCATATACCCAATAGAAAACAGAACATCCACCTGTCTATAGCTGTACACCTATGGGCCTTTCCCGTGATGTAAACCCCATTGAATAACATGGGAGTTACTTCAGAGTAGACCCTATGTTACCTATCCCTCTTCACAGCATTTATCAAATGCTTTCTCTGTGTTTCAGTGAGGCATGCTTGCCTACCACCCCTATTGTAAGGAGCATCCTTTATTTTATTTTGGGAAACCTTCCTTGATTTCAGATCATCAGCTCCCCAGAGAGCATAAGGGTCTCCTTGCCGGTGGGGGGGGGGGGGCACCCATCTTCAAAACAGAGACTCTGAAGCGCCACATGGTATTGCTTATTTTTAGCTGCTAACCTGCACCTAAAATAAGTAAAACTTCTGTTGTGTTAAGCAAGCTTGTGTGCGCACGCGTGTGTGTGTGTGTGTGTGTGTGTGCACATACGCACACACCTGGGCATGGAATATAATGAAGCAAAGACAGGGTTAGTGGTACCTCAACAATTTCAGCACAGTCTGGCATTTTTCTCTCCTTGTTGTCTAAAAAAAGGTACAAGGTAAAGGTTTCCCTTGCTTGAAAGCCAGTCGAATCCGACTCTAGGTGGCGGTGCTCATCTCCGTTTCCAAGCCGAAGAGCCAGCGCTGTCTGAAGACATCTCCATCATGTAGCTGGCATGACTAAACACCAAGGCACACAGAACGCTGTTACCTTCCCACCAAAGAGGTACCTATTTATCTACTTGCAGTTTCTTGCTTTGGCCTCAAGGCTAAGCAATTGTTATTATTAGTTATCATTTCCATATTGGTGTGTGTGTGTGTGTGTATATATATATATATATATCTCCCCCTCCTTCCTTCATTCATTTGTACTCACAAAACCTTCAGTTTGCCAACTGCCTGAAGGGAAAAAATGGCCCATCCCTTGAACAAGGGCTTTATGTGTGGAAATGGGGGCAGCAAAAGCTTTTCACCCTCTTTTACAGGGACAGGACTTTTTTTTCCCCTCCAGGCAATTGGATACCCTACAAAGCTTCCATGATGGAGAACAGGCATTTCCAGCAGCAGGACGACCCCCTGCCAAGCCGTTAATGTTAAATATGCATACATTGAAATGAATTTAGGCCCTCTAATTCTGAACCACACCATAGAGTACATGGTTTATACAGGGGTTTCCAAACTTTTTGAGCCTGTGGGCACCAGGGCTATTTTTGGGCAGGAAAGTACAGGAACGGAGTTCCGGCTGGCTCCCAAGTTGGCCACACCCAGCAGGAACTCATTAGCATAATAGGCCACACCCAACAGCAGGAACTCATTAGGATTGGCTACATTAGGGGTGTGTGGCCTAACATGCAAAGTTGTTCCTGCAACAAAAAAAGCCCTGGGTTTTGACAACAAACAAGGTAAACAGAATAAGAAGCAAAAGGTGGGTGTGGCTGGATGACCACACTTCTGGTAACATGGGAATGCGGCCTAATATGCTAATGAGTTGTGTAGTCAGGGGTGTGGCCTAATATGCTAATGAGTTTCTGCTGCTGGGTGTGGCCTAATATGCTAATGAGTTCCTGCTGGACTTTTTCTACAAAAAAAGCCCTGGTGGGCACCATTGAATTTCTGATACACCGTAGTAGGTGCAACCATAAAATGGCCCCCATGGGAGGGCAGAGCCACACACAGAGAGTGCAAGGAAAAGAGGAGTGCTTTTAAAAAATACACTGGGAAAGAGGAGTGAAAGAGAAAATAAAACGAACACTGCACTGGCAACTGCCACTGAAACAACATTGTTTTCATCTGATCTCCAGTAGCCAATCATAAGCCCTCCTGGGCAGAAGTCCCACCTGGCCCCACCTACTTTCTAAAAACACAAGGTGGGCACCATTAAATGTGTCAGCAGTGCCATGGTGCCCATGGGCTCCATGTTGGGGACCCTGGATTAACAGATCTGCAAAATGAAGAGTTGGGTTTATACCCCGCCCTTCACTTGGGAGTATCAGAGCCAGGGGTCATTTGGGGGGGGGGACGCGGGGGGACGCCATCCCCCTGGGTGAGGTGCGGGAGGGCGGGGCCTGGAGCTCCCTGCTGGTGCCCGCTGGAGGTCTCTGCCGGCTGTGGGGAGGACACACTTCCGGTGATGTCAGGGGGTGTGGCATATGCTAATGAGTTATGCTAATGAGTCCCCCTAGCTCTTTTTCTACGAAATGACCCCTGACAGAGCGGCTTGCAATCATCTTTCCACAACAGCCACCACTGTGAGGTAGGTGGGGCTGAGAGAGCTCTGAGAGACTGCTCTTGAGAGAAGAGCTCTGAGAGAACTGTGGCAGACTCAAGGTCATCCAGCTTGCTGCACATGGGGGAGTGGGGAATCATATCCGGTTCTCCATATTAGAGTCCGCCACTCTTAACCACTACACCAAAATGGAGCTAGGGATTGATAGGGTTGATTTCTCTACAGACCTGAAGGAAGTCCTGCGTCGGCAGAAAATCTGAATTCTTAACAGGGCGTGGCCTGGCAGTGGCAGCTCAGCCAAACCCCACACAATATGGTCGGTCCCACTGCCAGCAGTAGGGTTGCCAAGTATAGCTTACCTCCGCAGCGTGGGACTCCCGGGTGGATCCTAGAGCGTGCGCCGCACGCACGTCACAAGGAAGTGACATTATGACGCCGGGCACTCTGGGGGCGAGGCCATGACCCTTCGAGGGGAAACCATAGAGTTTCCCCTCGAATGGTCGTGGCCCCGCCCCCAGCGTGCCCGGCGTCATAACGTCACTTCCTTGTGACGGCACGCCGGGGTGGAGTTCCCCCCGGGGCCCGATTCCACGGTGGCAGAAATCAGGCCTCCAAAGCGGGGGTTTACCCACCCCCCACCCCCACTAGGCAGCCCTAGCCAGCAGCCATCACACAACTCAGACTGTTCCCAAGAAGAGACTGCCAGGGGGAGGGAAAACAGGGGAGCCGATAAAAGTAGGATGGTTGGTGGGTGGGAAGAAGAGATAGGAGCAGGAAAAAGGGGAGAAGCTATGAGGGCATCTATGGGAAAGAGGAAATTCTCGGGGAGTGGGATAAAAGGGAAAAGAGGTGCCTCCACAAGTATGGTGTAGTGGTCAGAGTGTCCGGCTACAACCCTGGGCTCAAATCCCCATTCTGCCATGGAAGCTTGCTGGGTGATCTTGGGACAGTCATGCACTCTCCGCCTCACTCACCTCACAGGGGTGTTGTGAAGATAACATGGACAAGAGGGCAATGATGTAAGCCACTGGAGGGTCCCCCTAGGGGAAGTGCGCGCACACACACACACACATACAGTGTTAATGCTGTGTGGAAAGACAAGATAAAATATTTTAAATAAGTGATCTTGCAAACAAGGACAGCAAGGCTGCCTGGAAACCTCCCCACACACATCAGGGAACACAAAACAATATTTGCACCCTGCTGCTCTCATGGAGATCTCAAAGCAGTTGCGCCTTCCATCATCCTGCTCCCAATACTGGGAATGAACTTGCAACAAGCATAGGCGTAATCTTCGTGGGGACGGCGGGGCTTCAGCCCCCGCCGAAATTTTCAGGAAGGTGCTCAGCCTCCCCTGGGAGCCACCCTTGCCCCTAGCACAGCAATGCCTCTGGCCCAGCCCCAGCCCCCCCCCCCCCGGGAAATTGGAAAGTCTACACCCTTGGCAACAAGTGCTGGAAGCCCGTTCCTGACCACGACTTGTCCTTGTGACACATGTCTTACACATGCACAGGCAAAATGTAGCACAAGGGCCTGAGTCCTCTTTCCCCACTCCAAGCAGCAGGGAAAAGAGCCTGGGCCCATAGCGGCAAGCCAAGGGATGAGCAGGCCCGCCCCTTTCTTTATAAACCTTAGCCTTCTCTGCATACTCCACTACAGATGAAAGCAATAATGTCATCTGCATTAGAATGGCTATTCAGCAGCAAATGAGGAACCCAGGTGGCCTAGTGACATGTGGAGCAATAACAAGTGCCCCCCTGATCTGAGAAGCACTGGGTGGCCCCACCACTCCCTTTACACTGCTGGGTCAGTTGATGAAGTTTCCCTTTGTGACCCGTTCACTCCACCCTGCTGGGCTTCTATTGTGTGCCCTGAGTAAGAAGTAAAGGAGCCAACCACAGGGAATTGATTGTTTGGAGAGCAGACAAAGAACTCCAGAGGGACTCTCTTTTCTCTGCCTGGGTTTTCTCCCACAGAGAATTACCCCGCCTCCCCCCCAAAAAAAAGAAAGAAAGAAAAGAAACACCCACTTCTGCTGGTTGCTAATATGGAAATGAGATGAATCCAGCTGCAGCAGGAGGGAGGGGGGAGGAGGTGGAAGAATGTGCCAGGAAGATACGGGAGGAAGAAAGTAGAACAGCAGAGCAGAGAAGGAAGACAGCCCCTTCTTCCTGCTTTAATAGAACTGCCAGGGACAAACAAGTGACAAAAATGGCAGTGCAGAAGTGGCCAATGCCACTTGCTATTGGCTTGCTGGGGAAGCTTACATGTACTGATGGCTCTATGTACATTTCCCCAAGTGGGCAAATAGCTATTTCAGGTGTGGGGAAAGGTGCAGGCAGAAGGCTTAAGATCACATCCCATATGGGCCATGGTTCCAACCTAGGGTTGCCAGCCTCCAGGTGGGGTCTGGGGATCTCCCGCTTTTACAACTGATCTCCAGATGACAGAGATCAGCTCCCCTGAAGAAAATGGCTGCTTTGAAGGGTAGACTCTATGGAATGCTGAGGCCCCTCCCCTCCCCAAACCCCTCCCTCTCCTGGATCCACCCCCAAAGTCTCCAGGTATTTTTCAACCCTGACCTGGCAACCCTATTCCAATCTGAATCAGGCCCCCATATGGCTGGGAACTGATTTCCCTGCTCAAACCTCCAGGCACATACCTGAGTCTTCATGATGGCCTCTTGTCCTCCATGTGGACTTGATAAGACGTGACTCACCTAGGGTTGCCATCCCCCCAGTGGGGCCAGGGGAGCCCCCAATTTTGGGGTCCCCATTCCACCGGCGGCCAGCTGGCCGGTGGGGAAAGCCCCACCCCCAAACAGCAGCATCTCGTGGGGATGCTGCCAACACAATGATGTCGCCAGTGGTGACATCATAACACTGGGGCCATCGCATGGTGATGCTCTAGCATTCGGGGGGGACTCTATGGTTACCATAGAGTTTTTGCTCCAAAAACTAGAGTGTTGCCGCATGATGCCCCAAGCGTGATGATATCACTACCAGTGATGTCACTGCACCGTGCACGCCTCACACATGTGGCAGAAGACTCCCGACAAAAAGCCAGGAGCTCTCCACTGCAGGAAAGGTGAGACCTGGCAACCCTAGAATCAGCCCTAAGTGGTTGACTTGTTGGGCACATGTTAGGCTGCCTGCCTTGAATATTCTTAGCCTTATCATTCCCATGCAAACGTCCCCTATGCAAGTCCTCACCAAAATTAATTAGAACTATATCAGAGCTAATAGGAGTAGTAATAATATAAATGATCATTTATGTAATACTTTCAAAAGTTCAATGGTCTTACATAATTTATTGCGACAAGCTTGGGTTTTGATCACTGTGACTCAATCTATCCCACATGACAAAAGGAAGGGTGGTGCTTTCAAAAGACCCCCTGGAGACCCGCCCTCAATGGCCTTTAATGGCTCAGGTCAAGCTGCCCATGAGGAGCCTGGGGGAGGTGAACACACAGAGCACATGGAGCCGCCTTATACTGAATCAGACCTTTGTATTCAGTCTGGCAACTGCTCTCCAAGGTCTCAGGTGGAGATCTTTCACATCACATTTATGGACAGGGGCCTGCCTACCTGAGGGACCCCCTTTCCCCACACGTTCCCCAGAGAGCACTGTGATCTGGAACACAACATCGCCTGGCCCTCCCTGGTCCTAAGGACGCCAGGTTGACATCGACCAGGACCAGGGCGTTTTCCTTGGTGGCACCGACTTACTGGAATGAGCTTCCTGGTGAGATCAGGGCCCTACAGGACCTCCAGCAGTTCCGCAGGGCCGTGAAGATGGAGCTTTTCCGCCAGGCATTCCAGTAGGAGCAGCACCCATTGGCCAAGCCTGTGCCGATCTGCTAGCTGAAGCTATCCAAAGTGGCTGCATGGTGGAACGTGTCTCAAATACACTTTATTGTATTGCGCCACCAATGATGTACAAATGGTTTTATAAGGTTTATGTGTTTTACTCCGAATTGTATATTATTTTATTGGTTTTATGTATGCTGCTCTGAGCCTGCTTTGGCGGGGAGGGTGGGGTAAAAGTTAAATAAATAAATAAATCACCTACTGCCAGGTCCATTTAAGTGGAAATGCCGGAAATTGAACCTGGACCCTTCTATATGCCAAGCAGACACTCTACCACTGAGCCACAGTTCCTGCCTTAAGGTAACTAGAAGGGAGTGGGCAGGTGTATAGTTATGTACAAAATAAATATTAAAAAAAGAGGAGAGAGCCACTGGTGGAGTTGACTGAAGCACCCTGGGGTACAAGATCTCTCTCTCTCTCTCTCTCTCTCTCTCTCTCTCTCTCTCTCTCACACACACACACACACACACACGCCCACACACACACTGATGTGGCATACTGGATCTGCTGTTCTCTAGAACCGCATCCACAGAAGGATTTCGTCCTTTAAACTGTAGGCCTGAAGTTACTGTTCTGAGGGGGGGGGAATCAATGGGAAGAAACAATCCTGGAGGAGCCAGTATCATGGAGCTGTACCCTTAGCTCCCATTCTTCTATACTACACGTTTCAGGGATGGGGGGGCATAACTAAGAATCTGGCTCTTGTCTTCCAGCAAATCTTACTTTCATTTTCCTGTCAGCAACCACTCCAGCCCAACCAAAATTCAGTGAGATCTGAAGTACTTTCCCAGGCCCCAAAGAGGTCATGAGCCCCCATGCCAAACACAACTTACCAGCCAGGCCTGCAGTCTCTCCCCCAACCGCTCACTGTCTGATGCTTTGCAGTTCTGGGCAGGTTTTCTCCCTCTGCTGGAGAAGTGCCACACACAGTGCATTCAGCATGATGGGTCACAGAATGTAGAGACAGGGTTGCCATCCTCACAGGACTGCTAGCCCTTGTCTGGAAACTGGTGGGAGGAGGGGGGAGCGGAGACAGGTTGGAACAGCATTGGCATCACATTATGGGGTTGCCAGGCTGCAGCCAGCAACCCCTGAAGAAATGGGAGGGGGGCGCCCCTGGTATGCCAGTGTGATGATATCACTTCTGTTAAAAACCACAAGTGACATCTTTAGAGGCTGTATCATTTACAAAAACTCTATATAGTTTTACCAGCTATAGCAGGAGGTCTGGCATCCCTAATGGCACAACATTGCAATGGCATTTCAGTCAAAAGACTGAAAGTGAAAATGAAATGCTCTAAGAACATCTCCCCCTCCATTTCTATGGTTTTTACCATAGAGATCGGGAGGATTTCTAGTGCGCTGTCCAATGCGGTGCCATCACTTCCCATTTGTGAGCCACAAATAACGTTTAGGCAAAAAATAACACCTCCCCCTATGCCTTCTTGGGAGAACTTGTGTGTATGCAGCCCATCTGAAAATCCTGATCTGTAGCCTGCCAAACATCATTAGAGAAAACAAAGCAATATAAGGAGGCAATCATCTCAGAATCTAACCACCCCAATCAGCATGCTGCAAGAGAGCGGCTTCTGTGCATACAAGAGAGAAATGTGTTTACTGTATCTTGCCCTTTATCTGAATATTTCGGGACAGCATATATGGGATTTTCCGCATTTAACACCCACAACAGTCTTGTGAGGTAGATTAGGCTGCGAGACCATGACTGACCCAAGCTCACTAAGCAAGTCGCATTGCTGAGCCAGGAATAGGAAACCAGGACTCCCTCATTCAAATCAGGTACTCCATCACAGCAGCTCTCATTAAATTAATTAAGTCCTTAGAGGCATTTGTGAGCCCAAGATATCTTTGCACAGAGGAGGCTGCCCACTGCAGTTCTATATGATTCACCAATCTGGCTTAGCCACTTCCCCATCTAGTCAGTATCACCAAGTGATTAGATCATTCTTCTCTCGTGCAGATGCACAACGGAATGACTTACCCTTAGATGAGTGTGCCTATTACAATATGTGCATGAGTCACTGGTCTGGGATCTGGCGCCAAGTCTCAAGCAGAACCCCAGAAGTAGGCTCCACAGGATAGCAGCTAAATCTCCCTCTTTCACATTCTAAAAGTAAAATTTCTTAGAGCAAACCATACCTCCAATTAGAATTCTTTTTGAATTCCACCTCTGCTATGAGAAGTTTGAGAAACACTTATCTAGTCCAAAACACCGTTGTGCGCAGTGTTCCCTCTAAGCTGAGTTAGTGTGAGCTAACTCACAGTTTTTTAGCCTCCAGCTCACACATTTTTGTCTTAGCTCAGGAAGGATGGCTCCAGACCAAACTAATTTATGCAGTAGCCAAATCACTCGCTCAAAACCTTAGTGCCAGTAGCTCACCAAGTAGAATTTTTGCTCACAAGACTCAGCAGCTTAGAGGGAGGGAGCATTGGTTGTGAGGTAGAGGAAATCCTAACAAAATAATCTATGGCTTTTCCCAGAAATAGGTTGAGGTGGTGGCTCTGTACGTCCTGGCTCAGTCCAGCCCTCACATCCTGGCCTCTCAATCCAACTTCACCCTTCAAAGCAGGGCCACTGCATTCTTCTCACGAGTGTCCACAGGAAAACTACTGGAGTCTCATAACTGACTTGTTGATTCCATCAACCAAACTTAGGCCTTTTCTCCACCCCTGAGGTCCTTGTCACCACAAGGTTACGTATGTGCTGTCAAGCGCAACCAACTTATGGCAATGCCAGCAAAGGGCTTTCAAAGCAAATGAGAAGCAGAGGTGGCTTGCCATTGCCGCCTTCTGCTTAACTTCCAGGATCTGATGAGATTGGGTTATAACCATGCTGCCTTTCCTCCTCATTGCCACCAATGCTTGTGCATTTCCAGTCTTTTCGCTACAAAGCTGCCTTGCTTCTGATTCTGCCCTGGCCTTCACATTCATACAACCTTCTTGTTATTGATCCAGCTCTGCCCTACAGCCTTGAGCTCCTGATATACACACAGCAGACAAGTCCAACTGATGGAATCCAGGCCAAGGCAGGCCTCTGAAGCAATTCTATCTGTCCCCAAGTAGCCACACAGTATCACTTATAATGAATGGGGGAGGGAGCTTTTACATCATAAGAGACACAGGTAGATATGGTAAAGTGTGCTGTAGAATCACATTAAGTGGAACTCCATGGGGTTTTCAAGGCAAGAGATGAGCAGAGGTGGTTTGCCAGTGCTTGCCTTCCTCTGCAGAGTCTACCTTGGTGGTCTCTCATCCAAGTACTGAGCCTGCTTAGCTTCCAAGCCCTGACAAGATTGGGCTAAGCTGGGCTAGTGGGGCTGCTAAAACAGACACAGGTAGCCTGCATGTAATGTTCCATCTCCTTTTGGATCTTCTATGCCATGCCTTGCCAAGTGCTCATACCCCATGAATGCAATGCTTATCCTGCTAGATGGCACCACACATCCCATTATGGAGTCAGACCGCCTATGAATGGGTGCAGTGGTTGGAATGTTGGACTAGGATCTGGGAGATCCAGGTTCGAATCCCCACTCTGTCACAGAAGCTTGCTGGGTGACCTTGAGTCTGTCACATGCTCTCAGCCTAACTTACCTCACAGGGTGGTTGTTGTGAGGATAAAAGGAGACAAGAATGACATAAAGCCAGCTTGTTGCCCATGAGAAATGTGGGCTATAAATAAAGTAAATGAAATGACTAATAAATAAATTTGTGGTCCATAACCACGGTTCAGAAAATAGATCTGCTCCCCCCAAAATATATATATATATATATAGTTTGGTCATCTGTGCATTATAAAACAAACTGCAGATTTTAGCAACAGCTCCACTTGCCTTCCTTTCCAGTCCAGAAAAGGAATCAGGATTTAGGGCACTTACAGGGCTTGTAGCATTCCAGAGCAATATAGAAGTGCTGGATGGATCCTAGAAAGGAAACTGACAAGAAGAAACCCAGAGCTCAAAACAATGGCGCCAATAGCCAACTAAGGAACACTTTGTGGTGGAAAGTGCCATCAAGTTGCAGCCAACTTATGGCAACCCTGTAGGGTTTTCAAGGTGAGAGATGGACAGACAAGGTTTGCCATTGCCTGCCTCTGAGTAGCATTCCTGGACTTTCCTGGTGGTCTCCCACCCAAGTACTCACCAGGTCTGACTCTGCTTAGCTTCCAAGCTCTGAAGAGACTGGGCAAGGTTGGACCATTCAGATCTGAGCAAATGCTCTGTAGGGACCCACAACTGTTTTTATTTTGGTATGGAACTATGGAAGTTTTCTTACCGGCTACTCTGACAACAGCTCTTTCTGCTGGGTCTAGCACAGAGTCCTGACTCTTCCTCTTCTTCTGCTCATGGAGGGGTAAATTCCAGGGCAAGGTGTCCCCCGGCGGGCAGGGAGACAGGCTGCCAGACCTCTCACTTCGGTAGGACCGTTCACTTTTGCACGATCGCTCACTCCTGTAGGACCTCTCGCTGAGGGTCTCTTCGTCTGAGGAAGACATTGCCCCACTCAACAGGCAGGATCGGAGGTGCTGCCGTTCCTTAGAAACAGCCAAACCTACAAATGGACAGAACAGCCAATAAAAGAGTAAGTGAATTTAGAGAGGATGGAAGGATGGCCCTATCAAGCACAGCTGGGACTTTCAATCCTGACCATAACTTACCCTGTTTTCTAAACAAAAAGGACTGGCCAAAAAAAACCCCAGCAGCCACCCTGCACAATCTCAAGTGTTTCCCAGGATTCCTAACAGTACAGAGGATGATTCTAAAGCACAACTCTGAGACCATGTCCAAAGTTTGGATGGCTGTGTTGGCCCCAGCACAGGCATGTGCACTCATACCGTGAGGAGGAAATTATTGTCTACACATACTCCAATATGGTCTCCTTGTCATCAGATCCAGCCCCCAGAGGCTCAGCCCCCACCCCAGTAATAAACCAACAGGAAGTTGACCTCTGACATCAACAAAACCATTCTGTGCCCTGAAAAGTCAATTCCTGCCAAAGAACTGCATAAAAGCATGCTTGTGTGCTCCTAGCAGCATATGCAAATTTAGTTCTTGTGGCCCTTTCTTACACGCCCAGGGAAAGGCTTATTGCCACTTTGGGGTCAGGAAGCAATTTTTCTCCAGGCCAGTTTGGTCGGAGATCCTGGAAGTTTTTTGTCATCTTCTGGGTGTGGAACAGTGGTCACTGGGGGTGTAGAGGGGGAGGTATTTGTGAATTTCCTGCCTTGTGCAGGGGGTTGGACTAGATGACCCTGTAGGTCCCTTCCAACTCTGTGATTCTATGAAAAAAATCTTTATGCACATTAGCATATTTTGTAATGGAGATTCCTATGCTGCGTATGCCCAACATTCTGAGGAAGCTGGAATATATTTTGGATTATGCAAATTCATGTCCTTTGTTGGGGAGGGTGGGGTATAAAACAAACAAATAAATAATGTCTTCATTACATTTGTACACACACACACCGCTGCCGTCTTCCTCCCTGTAGTTCAGAGTAGTGTGTATGGTTTTATCACACCCGTGTTACCCTCACAACGTCCTTGTAAAGTAGGTCACACTGATAGAAAATAAACTTCATGGTTGAGAGGAGATCTGAACCTAGGTCTCCCAGTTCCAGTTTCCACACTGAATCCCCTAGACCCCTGGTGGCGAATCTATGGCACGGGTTCCAGAGGTGGCACTCAGAGCTCTCTCTGTGGGCACGTGCGCCGTCGCCCCAACTGCCCGGGCAGCCCCAGATTGGGCAGTTTGAATGGAGGGCAGGGGCCACACAAGGCAGATGTCGAGCCAGTAGGGGAAGAGAAGCCGGTTGCATGACTCCCCTTCTCCTCCGAGGCGGCTGACCGTGAGGAGCAGCACCAGCAGCAGCCTGCAGGAGGGAGCACCTGCCCAAGTGTGTGCACCTCTCTGTGCCCTAAGCCCCGCCTGGCCTCCTCCAAGCCTGCAAGTGAGTGTCCCTCTCCTCTTCCTCTGTTCCGTCCTCCACCAGGGGCAGCCCGGCCTCTGCCACCACCCCCTATAGGGGGTGGTGCCTCTGCCGCCTTCCTGCTGCTGCTCCCCTCCCTCCCTCCCTCCAGCGCACAGGACTCGAGGTCAGGGGGCGAGAGCGGCTCCTTGGGGTGGGTGAAGACACGGGGGCTTCATCCTTGTGAGAGTTGCAGGAGGTCTTTGGAGGTGGAGGGAGGTAAGGAGGAGGCTTGCCATCGCCTCCGGTCTCCTGCTTGTTCCTGGCTGCTGGCATGAGTGGGCGCCTGTTCTGATTCTTTCTCCTGGCTTTTCTGTTTGTGGGGGGGGGGTGCCTGGGCGGG
>NW_015170280.1:808852-810208 GCF_001447785.1 Gekko japonicus
TGCCAATTGACTTGCATGGCCTTCATTGAAATACATTACAGTACAAGTAGAGTTGCAATAAAAACGTGGAATGGATTTTCCATTAGGGTCTCTGGGCCCAAACAGACTACTCTGAGGATGGAATGAGAGACCACGGAGTGGAATGACAGCCCCTGGGGATAGCAGGAGTGTTCTGGAACTGGAATGACAGGCCCCAGAGTGGAATGACAGCTCCAGGGTGGAGCAGGAGTGTTCAGGGACTGGAATGACAGGCCCCCAGAGGAATGACAGCCCCAGGTGGAGCAGGACTGCTCTGGGACCTGAATGAGAGACCACGGAGTGGAATGACAGGCCCAGGTGGAGCAGGAGTGTTCTGGAACTGGGACGAGAGGCCCCAGAGTGGAATGAGATGGAACTCATCTGGTGATAGCTACATACATTATAGAATTATTTAAATGCGAGACCACGGAAGGGAATGACAGCCCCTGGGGGTAGCAGGAAGAAGAATAAGAAGAGATTGGATTTATACCCCACCCTTGATTGGATTTAGACCCCACCCTTCACAACCCAAAAGTGTCTCAGAGCAGCTTACAAACTCCTTTCCCTTCCCCTCCCCACAACAGACACCCTGTGAGGTAGGTTGGGCTGAGAGAGCTCTTGACAGAAACTGCACTTTTTTCAAGAACAGCTCTTATCAGAACTACGGCTTGCCCAAGGTCATCCAGCCAGGTGCATGTGGAGGAGTGGGGAATCAGACCTGGTTCTCCCAGATTAGAGTCCGCACACTTAACCACTGCACCAAACTGGCAGGAGTGTTCAGGGAATGGTACGGGAGACCACGGAGTGGAATGACAGCCCCAGGGTGTAGCAGCAGTGTTCTGTGACTAGAATGACAGGCCCCAGAGTGGAATGACAGCCCCTGGAAGTTTCGGGAGTGGTCTTGGACTGGAATGACTGCCCTACGGAGTGGTAGGAGTGTTCTGCAACTGGAATGGGAGATCACTAAGTGGAATGATAGTCCCTGCAACTAGCGGGGATATTCTGGGACTGCAATGACAAGCCCCAGAGTCAAATAACAGCCCCTAGATATGGCAGGAGTGTTCTGGAACTGGAATGGGATACCACTAAGTGGAATGACAGTTCCTGGGAGTATTCTGGGAATGGAATGACGGGCTCCAAGGTGGATTGACAGTCCCTAGAAGTAGCAGGAGGCTTATGGGCCTGGAGTGACAGGACCCAGAGTGGAAGGAGAGACCCTGGGTGTAGAGAAAGTTCTGTGCAACTGGATTTGCAAACTGTAGAGTGAAATACTTTACATTTAAATATTTCTGAAATGTGTGTATCTATCACCAGATCAGCTCCATCTCATTCCACTCC
>NW_015170280.1:810577-819436 GCF_001447785.1 Gekko japonicus
AATTGTGAGCAGCTGTTTTCAGCTTTGAATTATATCAAATCTGACACCAGGAACAGACTAACAGATGACCTGAGAGCTGCACGTGTTGCTCTCAAACTTACAAAGTATGAGCCAAGGTTAGAATAATTATCAGCATGCATACAACAGTAAAAATCACATTTATTGTTCAAAAGCATGCCAAATGCAAACTTTTACCTTTCAATAAAAAGTTGTTTGTATCATTGAAAGCTCTGTTATTGTGTTTTTCTTTTAAGACAAAAGATGTTAATGTATGAGTTATTTTTTCTAAACTAAACCCTCAGTATTTAGGTTAAATTGCCCGTGTTGGCACTTTGCGATAAATAAGTGGGTTTTGGGTTGCAGTTTGGGCACTCGGTCTCTAAAAGGTTCACCATCACTGCCCTAGACCATACTTGCTCTAGATGTGTAAGCCCTGGGAAATATCAAAAAGTGAAGGAGCCTACTGGTAGGAGGTCACAGAAGCAAGAGAAGAAGTCTTTTGGGACCCAGGGCCTTTGCAGGCATTGGCTGTAAATCTGCTTTCATGTCAATGAGATCTGGAACTTTTAATTTTTTTTTTTAAAGAAAGAAGGAATATGTAAAAAAAACAAAAACCTGAGAATCTTTCCAATATATGCTTTGTGACAGATACTAGAACTGTAGTTCATTCTTTTTCTGCATGTACCAAAAGTCAGCCTGGCTGGCTATTGAACAGCCTACAGAAAATGAATAATTTCCAAACAGCACCAAGCAGGAAGGCAACGTCTTATGAAAACTGGCTACCCTGCTGTGGCATTGTATGCCCATTTCCTCTTTGGCAAGGCCTTTGGGTGGCAGCTGGCTCCCCAGCACACACATGTCCATAATGTGAGGGGGTTGTCCACATCCCTTTCCATCTGTCCCTCACAATTGCCCAGTTAACCCCACCCGTTTCCTTGGCCTCAGCCTCAGTATTTCACTTTTGAAGAGAGAGGCAGAGGGCTCAAACCTTCCCAGCAGCTTTAGAGCCATTGTCCCCAAGGAACCACAGTGTACTGCTGTGACAACTTTGCTCACCTAACCAGGGCCTTCTTTGGGTGCTACCCTGCCGATGGGCAAGAACAGCAATTCCCCGTACATGCGCCTTCTCTGTAGTGGAATAGCCTGCCTGAGGAGGTCAGGAAGGCTCCCATCCTCCTGGCATTTCACAATCTATGCAAAACTATGCAAAAAATTGTTCAAGAGGGCATTTTTGTACAGGAAATAGGACTATCATTGTACCAGATTGGCCCAGGAAAATGCACTGTGTTTTTACTGAAGTAATGACCTATTCAGCATCATTAAGCATGTCTTGTTTACTACTTATATTTTGTTCAGACCACAACTCAGTTTCAAAATTCTGCAATCCCTAGTCCTCTTACATTGCTTATTAGATGTATCATCCTATTGATTGCATTATTTGAATGGTGCAATCTGCCTCAAGTCTCAGTGAGAAAAGCAAACTATAAATAATGTCAATAAATAAATAATTAAAAAATGAGAGCTCTTCTGTGGCCAAAGTGAATGTAAGAATGTAAGAGGTGTCCTGCTGGATCATACCCCTGGTCCCTCCAGTGCAACATCTGTTTCTCCCAGTAACCAACCAGAAGCCCCACAGAAACCACAGCAGAGGCAAAGAGGCCCAGCCCCCCCCACTGCTACCACCCCAAAGCACCTGGCAGTCAGAGCTATGCCATCACTTAGTGCTGCCAACCTCCAGGTGGTGGCGGCTGGAGATTCCCCGCTATTACAACTGATCTCCAGGTGACAGAGACCACTTCACCTGGAGAAAATGGCCACTTTGGAAGGCGGACCCTATGGCATTATAGTCTGTTGAGGTACTTCCCCTTCCCAAACTCTGCCCTCCTCAGGCTCCACCCCCAAAATCTTCAGGTATTTCCCAACCTGGAGCTGGCACTAGTTGGCACTGAACATAGAGGTCACATTCAGCAATCATGGCTGATAGCTACTGATGAGCCTCCCCTCATCCATGAAGATGTTTAATCCCCTTTCAAAGCCATCTAAGGAACCAGCCCATCACCACATACCATGGCAGTGACTTCCACAAATTAATTGTACACTGTGTGATGAAGTACTTCCTTTGATCTGTCTTGAATTTACTGCCTTACAAGTTCTAATATTCTGAGAGAAGGGGGAAAGTTCTCCTCATTTACTTTCTTTACACATATTTTTATCTACACATCTAATAGCTACAGGTGCTCTCCTACCCACACAAGTGTAGATCAAAAATCCACATATTAGGACTACACTGGGTGAGGGTATAGGTTTCTTCAGATTCACGGGCAGCCGCAGGTTTTCCACTGAGAGCCAGTGTGGTGTAGTGGTTAAGAGTGGCAGACTCTAATCTGGAGAACTGGGTTTGATTCCCCACTCCTCCATAGGAAGCCAGCTGGGTGACCGTGGGTTAGTCACAGTTCTCTCAGAACTCTCTCAGCCCCATCTACCTCACAGGGTGTCTGTTGTGGGGAGAGGAAGGGAAGGCAATTGTAAGCCGTTCTGAGACTCCTTTGGGTAGTGAAAAGCTGGGTATAAAAACCAACTCTCCTCCTCCTCCTCAACCCCAAATGGCACCCAAAATCTGACAGCAGGAAGTAAAAGTTGGAGTTGGCGTAAGGACAGGATGGGGGGGGGGTAGGGAGGCAAATTCTTCATTGGAAATTCGTGGATATATGTGCCTTATTTGTGCTTTATATTGAAGCAAACCCTTGGTTCATCAAGGTCAGTACTGTCTATTCAAACTGATAGTGCCTCTCCAGGGTCTCAGGCAGAAGCCTTTCACATCACCTACTGCCTGAGCCTTTAACCGGAGAAGCCAGGGATTGAACATGAAACATTCTGCATGCCAAGCAGATGCTCTGCCATTGAGCCATGGCTCCTCCACTTAATTTGGGGGTAGAGTATGGGGTTTGGGTAGGGTGGACCTCAGCATGGTATAATGCCATAGGGTTCACACTCCAGAGATCAAGGGAACTGATTACTTATAATTCTGGGCGATCTCCAGGTTGCACTTGGAGGTTGGCAACCATAGAAAGGGAGACACCAACAGGACTGTAAAGGGGAGGAAAAAGAGCTGGTGGGGGAGAGAAGAGAGCATGTGGAGAGGAAGAGGGGCCAGGAGGGAGGGCAACCAAAAGAAGCAGCAAGGGGGAAGCAGTGGCTAGCAGAGGGAGGGATGAGATGTCCCCTCCCATATTCCTCTTTTATAAGCCTCTATTCCTTAATCAGCTTTTCTACAAACTAAAAACCTCAGCGGGAGGGTACTCCAACTTCTTGATCATTTTGGTTGCCCTATTCTGCCATTTTCCCAGTGTGACAATAATGTTCTTTTAAGATACAGTGATCAGAATAACACACAGTATTTCAAATGAGGCCACACCATAACTGTATACAAGGGCATTACAATACTGGCTGTTTTGTTTTCAGTCCCTTTCCTAATTACCCAGCATGCAGTTTTCCTTTTTCACCACTGCCACCCACTGAGCTGACATTTTCATCCATCTGTCCACCACAACCCTAAAATGTCATTCCTGGTCAGTTACTATCAATCACACAAACAGTTTATATGCCAAGTTAGGATTTTATACCCTGATATACGTCACTTCACACTTACACTGAACCTTGTTTGCTATGTTGTTGCCCTGGTTTTCATCATTTTGAATAATCTGCTGTCAAACATAGCCCCTTTGGTGCTTACTCCTAATTCCAGATTATTTATGAACACATTAAATAGCACCAATCACAATAGTAATTCCTGTGGGGTTCCACTGTTCATTCCCCTTCATTAAGAACTGTCTATTTACTTCAGCTCCCTGCTTCCTGACATTTAACCAAGAGCAGAAGAGGACAAACAAAATTATCAAGTTGGAGCACATTCCCTACAAAGGACAGCTTTGGGGCTTTCCAGTCTCAAAAACAGCTGACAATGCAGAGAAGACATGATAGAGGTTTATAAAATTATGCATGGCGAAAGTAGGCAGGGAGAAAAATTTGTAACTTAGAACTTGGGGGCACCCAATGAAATTGACAGGCAGTACCTTCAGGACTAGCAAAGGGAAGTACTTCTTCAGTCCAAAAGTAACTTCTGAAATGTACAGCCATGGGATGTAGTGATGACCACTATTTTGTGTGTGTGTAAAGTGCTGTCAAATCACAACTGAATTAGAGCAACCCCACATGGTGGGGGTGTCAAATATATGGCCCACGGGCCGAAATCAGCCCATCCACGGTTCTTATCCAGCCCATGAGCATCTGGTTATTGCCAGATGACAGAGGCTGTGCATTGAGTCCCTGTATACTGTCCCAGTACTAAAGAGTAATGAGTGGTGGAAGTCGGAGGGTGGACATCAGGGAGATACTTTAAGGAAATACTGTAAGAATGTTAATGTGTCCAATAAAAAATATCATTAATTGGGTTTGCCTGTGTCATTTATAAAGTTTGTGTCTCCAGTATCTGGCATTACATTTTATGGCACACATGACCCGGCCGGACAAAGTGACATTTATGTCAGACCCAGCCCTCATAACAAATGAGTTCAATACCCCTGCCATAGGGTTTTCAAGGCAAGAGACTAACAGAGGTGGTTTGCCTTCCTCAGCATAGAGACCCTGGAATTCCTTGGTGGTCTCCCATCCAAGTATTAACCCACACCAATCTGCTTAGTTTCTGAAATCTTATGAGATCAGGCTAACCTGGGCCAACCAGGACATGGTGGCGACTATTTAGTCAGCCCTAAAAGGTGACTGGCCAAATTCATGAAGGAGAGGTTCACCTATGGCTAACAGCCACACTGAATAATGGCAGCAGCCCTCTGAATACCAGTGCTGGGGGCAAGAACAGGGGGAAATCTCGGTCTCCATGCAATGCTTCTAAGCCTTCTACAACATCTGGTTGGCCACAGGATGCTGAACTATCTATCTATCTATCTATCTATCTATCTATCTATCTATCTATCTATCACTGCTCATACAGCCATCACCTTAAGCAGAAGTTAGAATGAAAAATTATTTTTAAAGACCTTACTCAGTATTATTTATTTTATATTTTATTACTGCGCCTATGAATTTTGCCACTGAGAGGGAGACACAATCATTTGTATCCAATAGTAGCCATGACACCTGCGCTTGAACATTTAGCAATTCCATATTTTTAAGTAAAGGTGACTAAATTAGCCCTCAACTCATTGAATATAGGGCACTCCATAATCAAATATTCAATTATTTTTATTTTATCATATGAGCATTCTTTTAAAGTTTGATACTCTGCCCTCCAAAACCGCCGAGGGAAGAATGTTCATTCTTGCCAAAGTGAAAGCTCTTCTTAGTTTTGGCACTGTCAATTGATAAAAATATTTCGGCAGTTGCATCGAGAGGGTGGATGCTGAATTAGATGGACCACTAGTCTGATCTGGCAGGACTACTCTCACATTTCTGATGCAGAGACACAGAACTACCCACATTCAGTGAAAAATGTCTGTTGTGTCCCTGCTGCTTGGGGCTTGCCTCTTCCAATCAGTGATTCATTTTTTTTTTAACCATAAATTTTATTGAGAGTTTTATACATACAGAAAAATAAATCCAACAGGGAAGTCCAAGAAAAAAACAAAAAAACCCAAGGGTATTGCGAGAAAACTACACTTCTCTAACCGTACAAGACACCAATTTTTAGTTATATAACAACAATTTGTATTTAGCATTACTGACATTTTCCCAGTCAAATTTGTCTATATTAATCTTGTCCAACAAGGGATACCAAGCATGAAGTGGGCTCATCAATTCACATTCTGTTTGGATTTCTGAATGGAACGTATTAAAATTTTCCAACAGGAATAAGTCCCACACCTTATGAAGCCAGTGCAGACACAAAGAGGTAGACTCTTCAAGTAATATGAGTGAAGCATGTAGTTTGAGGGCATGGGGGTGGAAAGGTGTGTCTCAGGTATCAAGTATATTTGATACCCTCAACTCACATATTTGAGGGGTAGGCACCTGTGGCTTCTTTGTGATGACAGAAAGGCACTTTATGTATGCTCAGAAGTTCTCTTTAGTATACCACATGTTGTTGGGTGCAGTTCTTGCATATAAAACTGGCTCCTAGGGGGAGCCCTAATTCAATTTAAGTTCTTCCAAACCTCATCTTAGTGGGGCTTAGTGTTTTGTTTGTTTACATTTTTTTATTGTGCAGGGCCTATTTGACACAGCGGTTTGTGAGCTGCTTGGAGCCTCTTTGGGTAGAAGAAAATATGTGATAGAAATAATTTCATTAACTTATCTATAAATAAGAAACCAGCAGAGAACACCCAAGCCTTTCATTCCCCTTGGAGATGTCCTACAAAGGTTCCCCAAGCAATGTAGTACCAATGCCAGGAAGGGAGAATCTCTGTGTAAGCGTGTCCACACATGCATAGAATGCATAGATATCAAAGGAAATGTGCTTTCCTCTGTATGGAAAGTACACATCTTTGCAATGGCATGCGAACGTTTGGGGCTGCTATTAAAAGTTCATGGTACCAAGCAAGTTTCAGGAGAGCTCAAGAACTAACTTCTTCCATATGTCCCTGTGTGCCAGCTAGGGTCTTCAGGCAGCCATCCAATGGCTCTCCCACCACTTAGAGTGGCCCAGCCCAGTCCTTCTCCATCAATGCTCCTTTTCTGTGGAATGAGCTCCCTGGAGAGGTGGGGGGGGGGGGTCTTCCCTGGAGATCTTCAGGAGATGCTGCAACGCTTCCTCATTGTGCCAGGGCATTTGAGGAGGTGTGAACGGCAGACATCTTTTAAGGGAGAAATTTGGGGGATGTCATTTTATTATGGTTTTAAATGTAATTTTAAAAACTATTATTGTAAGCCACCTTGAACCCTGAAGAAAGATGAGGTATAAACGTCTTAATAAATAAATAGTAATATAAATGAATAAAATCCTGCTGGAACCCACATTCTCTAACACAGAAGCCATGCTCCAGCCAGCACTCAATGGAAGACCCTTTGTATATGTCCAAAGATACTATTATTTCACATGGTGGTCCCCAGCCCAAGAGAGATCCAGCTGTCCTCGACCAGGGCCAGGACTTTTTCAGCCCTGCCCTCCACATGGTGGAACTCTCTGCCCGAGAACATCTGAGCCCTGTGGAATTTACTATCTTTGTTCCGCCAGGCATTTGGTTGAGGACAGTGACAGAACAGCAAGCTGCCAGGCGCTCTCAGGTCTCCCGCTCTCCCCTCACCTGCCCCCCCCCCCCCCCCCCGGAGGCTATGGGAAGTTGCAATTTTCTGTCGAAATTCCTCGCCAACTTGGAATAGCCTGTTTTACGTATTGATTCTGTGATGTGTTTTACCATCGGTTTAACTTAATCCAGATTACTTATTGTTTTATTCTGTTGTAAACCCTGCTCGCACGGAAGGACGGCCTAAAAGTCCAAATAAATAATGCTCCAGGATGGAGCAGAAATCAGATCCCAGAACTACACCTTTGCTCAACTTCAACAGAACACTACTTCTTGGGAACACAACGTGGACACTGTCCCAATTCGGTGCTCCAGGTATTTTACTAAGGCTGTGAGCTCTTGCACAGAGAGTGCCTCCTGTCCTAAATCTCCTGCCATGTGATTGTTCTGTGCTGGAATCATGAGCTTCCTTCTCTGCCACTGCTAAGGCAGGCCGATCTACAATCTCCTTCTTCCATCCCTGGATTTCTCATGTGCAGCCCCCCCCCACCCCCCGCGGGCTTGCCCATCATCATCATCTCGTCAAGCTTTCCCTTTTCTGTCCTTAAGAGATTCCAGTTTCATTTCCAGGGGAGGGGGAAGTGCTGAATGGAGACAGAGCAGAAATATCCCCCATCTTAGGGACCACAAATACAACACCGGCAGCAATTAAAACAAATCAAAGCCCACAGCCATCTAAATCCAATGTGCTCCCTGGATCTCTGCCTCCTTTCCCCATGAAAATAGCTTTTGAAAACAGAAATCCATCAGACATCAGATGCTAAATGTAATTTTGTTTCTAAATGAGCAATTGGTGGATATATATTTTACATCCACATCCAGCCAGAAAAAAACCCCAAATAAATCACATTTGAAACAACTAACTCTGTATATTTTCCTTGCAGGACCATCAAGAGCCAAGTGAAATGTGATTTTTTAAATTATTATTATTATTATTATTATTATTATTATTATTATTATTATTATTATTATTATTATTAATAATAATACAATTACCAATAGTAATTTCGTTCTGTCTTCACTACATCTACAAATGTTATTTCTTTATTTTATTGCCATCACAATTACAATAAAAAAATTTTTTTTTTTAAAAAAATAAGGATTTAGGAAGGAGAGCCCGGCATCCTATTAGTAATCAATGAAATGATAGTGACAATCCTACAGAACAAAGGCACAATACCCAAGAGCTTCCTTCAACCCCAAAGCCATCTTTTCTGTTAATGTCCAAGGGAAGTATCTCAAGGGATAGAGTTGAATGTACATATACAAATGTATGTGTGTGCATGTATGTAAATTTCCATACGCATCCGGCTGAGCATCTCTCGTGCAGCTGGCGAGGCAGGAGCGCCGAAAAGATATAACCCCCCCCCCCTTTTTGTACTCCATCTCCATCTCGGGAACACACCCACCCCCTCCCCAAAGCTCCAGGAATCCGGCATTTTTTGTCATTTGCATGCATCAAATGCACCGAGGAAAGCACGCACACGTGTGTGAGAAGGCGCCTCATACATGCTCGCGTGTACAGATCAGTTGAGGGCATTTCCCCCCCAAGCGAGCATACAATGGCATCTCCACCTGGGGGTCCCCGAGCAGCTTTTTGGGT
>NW_015170280.1:819626-853456 GCF_001447785.1 Gekko japonicus
GCCGGAGGGAGATCCCTCCCCCCGCCCCCTCCCAGAGGCGACGCCCGCAAGCCCCACCCAGCCTAGTTCGGATCTGAACACAGGGCACGGCACGGATCGGGACCCCGTGCCCGTTAACTGAGAACACCCCTCCCCCCACACTTGGCACACATCAAAAAGGACCCAAAGGATGGTGATGGGCAGATAAGGTTGCCATCCTAGCAGGCTCCAAAACTATAGTGGGGTGGTGGTGGTGGAAGGGGTCCCAAACTCCTGCAAGGCACCTGCCCCTGGGAGAGAGTGAGGAAGCCAGCAGGATCAAGCCAGTGGCCTTTTCCCACAGCAACCCTCTGAGATGCTCCTGGGAAGGTAAAGCACAGAAACCAAGGCTTTTCCCTACTGGTGCCCACTAGTTTGTGGAACATTCCAAAGTAATGCCTTTGAGCAGGGAGGCTGGCTGGCTGAGGTACCTAGCCTCCTTGAATGTATCCTTTTATGGCCATCTAAACCAGAGGCCATTATTAACCTTACAGCAGTGAATTCTACAATTATATGTTGTGTATAAAACATGCTCTTTGGCCATCCTAAATTATCTGCCCATCTTTGTTGGATGCCAGGGATGGCCCATTCACTAGGCAGTTCTAAACAGTTGCCCTGGATGCCAGTGGTTGAGACTCCTTCAACAACTCTGGTAGTTTCCCATGAGGTGCCAAACACTGGATAGAAGTAGAAAAGAGCAACAGTCCAGTAGCACCTTAAAGACTAACAAAATATGTGGCAGGGTATGAGTTTTCGTGAGCCACTTCTTCAGGTACAGCTAGAATGGGAGTCCATCTGTCCTATTTATGGGAAAGTGGAGTGATTTCAGATGCCAAATGACATTAGCGGGCAAATGACAATAGCAGGTCAATTAACAATAGCAGGCGTGATTGGATTTAGGAGAGAAGATTTGCAAAATCCATACAGATCCAGAGGGGTAGCCATGTTAGTCTATTTGATAGCAGAAATCCAGAAGCAACTTAAAGACTTAACATTATTTCCAAAGTAGGTGTCAGGTTCCCAGTCAAATCACTCTCCACACACACTCTTTAGCAATGGATGTTTTATTCAGAGATATGAGATGCTATGGGTTCAAACTCTTTGTTAGGACTGAATTGCAAAGGTGGGAAAGCATTATATCGGTACAACCCCAAAATTCCATTCACATCCACATCAGCAATACTTTGAAAGATACAGTCATTATCTAGCCAAGCACAGTCTTACTTCAAGGACATTTCTCGTGTGAAAGATGTCTTGAGGCCTCTTAGAAAAGTTACCAAGCAAACCTCCCTAATCCACTACAGACACTCACTCCCCCCCCCCGGAATGCAATGGCAAGCGAGGGCAGCGATAAGGGGTACAGAGGGCAAGCAGAATATATTAGGTTAAAATACATCAGGTTTCTCAGCTAGCCAGATGCCCGAGAAGCCCAAGAAATCTATCTCAGTTTTGTGAAACTCGCACTTGGACAGTTTTGCGTAAAGGTGGTTGTCATAGAAGGCGGTCAGTACCTCCCGCACTAATTTCATGTGTAAATCCATGTCTCGCGTGTACACCAACATGTCATCAAGATACACCATCACCCCCTTGAACAGGTGTTTGTGCAACACTTCATTGATTAAGTTCATGAATACACCCAGGGCTCCAGACAATCCAAACAACATAACCAGATACTCAAACTGTCCCAGGGGGGTATTAAATGCAGTCTTATGTTCGTCCCCCTCCCGTATTCGTACTCGGAAATAAGCGTCTCTTAGATCCAGCTTGGTAAATATTTTTTCTTTGGCAGCCTCGGCTAATAAGTCTTTAATCAGGGACAAGGGGTAGGCATTGGGCATGGAAACAGCATTCAGACCCCGGTAATCAGTGCACAACCTTAGCCCCCCGTCTTTCTTTTACCGGAAGAGCACTGGGGCCGCGAAAGGGGAGGTGGCCAGCCGGATAAACCCATGCTCCAGGTTTTTGTCAATGAAGCGGCGCAAGTCCTCCCTTTCAGTAGGGCTCATAGCATACAACTTTCCTTTCGGCATTTTATGCCCTGGTAAAATTTATATGGCACAGTCAGTTTTTCGGTGAGGAGGTAACTCGTCTGCTTCCCTCTCTTCAAACACTCATCCTAAATCTCTATATTTGGGTGGAATAGCATTTAACTCCTCACACGCCAAGCAGACCCTCTTGGGCATGGGACAGGGCTCCTCCCTCCATGCCAGATTCCATTGATGCTCTTTGCAGCAGGGGTCTAAAAAAGTTAGTGTCCCTTGGCTCCACTGTACATAAAGGTAATGGGCTACAAGCCAAGGGTTGCCCAGTACCATAGGAAACTGGGTAGTGGGGTGCACAATGAACGATCTCTGCTCCCAATGTCCCAATGTCCAGACACACCCACTGGTAACTCGATAGTTTGGTACTGACACGACCAGAGGTCATTTCGGGGGGGATCGCGGGGGATCGCAGTTCCCCTGGGTGAGGTATGGGGGGCGGGGCACATGACGAAGCCCTGCCCCCTGCTTCCGGCCGCCCCGCTTCCGGCCCTCATTCACCCAGGAGGAGGCAGGAGAAGAGGGAGGGTAAGTTGCTTCCTCCCCGCCTCTCCCCACCCCTGCCTGCCTGGGGCCAGGGAGGGCCTTCGCGGGGCTTCCTTGCACTCCCGCCGGCCTTGCAGGTCCACCGCCAGGCCCCTCATGGGGCTCGGCAGTGGAGCTGCAAGGCCGCCGGCGGCGGCCGGGACCGTTGGGGGCGGGGTGTGTGGCCTTATGACACACTTCCGGTGATGTCAGGGTGTGTGACCTTATGACACACTTCCGGTGATGTCAGGAGGTGTGGCATATGCTAATGAGTTATGCTAATGAGTTCCCCTAGCTCTTTTTCTACGAAACGACCCCTGGACACGTCTGCATAGTAGTACCATCCATCTGAATAAAAACCACCAGTTCTTTCAGCTTCATCACCCCAGCCCCCAGAGCTGTGACTAATGTCAATGAGGGCCCTCACCCACACTTGGGTTCCAGCCCCGGGGTGCAAAATAGTAACAGTCACAAAAAACAGTGATGTACAAGTTCTTACAATTTCTCGCACTGGAGCTTCACGGACCTGCTGGCTGGCGCCCTTCACAGCAGGTCCTGGCCTTTTCCCTGCACCTGAGTGTAATGTATTGAAACAATTACATGAATCACCTCATAGGACTCCTATGTTAAGCTTCGAGCCAGACCAGGGCTCCTCTGAGCGAACTTCCTATTGGTCGCTTTGTAACAGCGACCAATCAGAACGATACCATTCCCTAGGAGGGAAAGACTCCCATTGGTTTTTATCCTAGCAATCTCATTGGTTGTTAAATGTAAATAGGCGTGGCTACATTAGCCCGGTTATGTTTAAAAGGAGCATAAGCTCCCACTGTTTTCTGTTCTGGTTTCTTACTGAGTTAGTGCTTGTTCGTTACTTCCAATAAAGCTGAATCACTTGCTGAATCACTCTACGAGTCCTTTGTTAGCGCGATCTAACAATTGGCGACGAAGGTGGGATGTTAGAGCAGGTAGGCAGCCCTGCGGACATCCACACTTCGGACTCGGAAGAAAGCGAGCAGAGCACAGCAGCCGATCCGGCGGAGGCGCCACCAGCTCCGGTGCCCAAGTCTCCCCCGATGGCTGGAAGCCAGAAGTTCGAGTGCTTCGAACCCTCCTCAGAAGACTGGGACTCCTACCTGTCCAGGTTCGAGTTCCATCTGGAGACCCACGACATCACCGATGAGGCGAAGAAACGAGCATGCCTCCTGAGTTCCTGCGGGAAGGGGACCTTCGACATAGCCAGGTCGTTGGTGGCCCCAACTGATATAAAGACTGTCACCTACGCTGACATCACGGAGAAGCTTAAGGCTCACTATTCTCCACAACCGTCGGAGATCGCCTGCCGGCACGCTTTTTACAAGCGGAACCAGGCCGGAGGCGAGACCATCGCAGATTTCGTGGCGGCCCTTCGCAAAGCCGCACGGCCATGTAATTTCCACAACGTGGAGGAAGCCCTCAGAGACCGTCTCGTCTGCGGTCTCAAAGATGAAAGGCTGCAACAGAGGCTGTTCGCCCGCACCACCCTGACCTGGGCAGTGGCCTACGAAGAGGCCATGGCCGCGGAAGCAGCGGAGAAGTCCACGAAGGAGGTCCGCCAGCGGGTGGCAGAGCCCAGTATACACGCTCAACGAGACAGCGAGGGCGAAGACGCGGATGATGACGTCAACGCGGTTCGAGGCAAGCGGACCCCAGCGAAGACTACCAACGTCAAGCCTTGCTCCGGTTGTGGCGGGAAACACCAGCGCGACTCCTGTTGGGCTCGTGATGTCGACTGCAGAGCGTGTGGGCGGCGTGGTCATCTGGCCAGAGTCTGCAGATCAGCGAAGAAGGATCCCTCAACTAACAACCGGTCAGCGCAGAGGGGCACTCCAGTCAGCACCCAAGGCAAGACCCGTTCCTCAGCATCGGAAGCAAGCTGCCAGTTGACGGCGACCTTGTCGAGCGCATCGGCCGTAAATCGCACCAGCAGCCAGGGCAAGATCACCGTGACTCCACTCCTCGACGGCCGACCCTGTACAATGGAGGTGGACTCAGGATCGTCCGTGACGGTGATTTCTGCCGCGTCCTGGCGCCAGTTGTTCCCGAACCGAAGCCGGCGGCGGCTCCAGCCTGCGGGAACCAGAGTGTCCGACTTCCAGGGCAACCGAATTCCCTTGGCCGGACGGGACTCTGTTACTGTTGAGTATAAGGGGAAATGTGTTAAACTGTCATTCCTGATTGCAGAGGGAGACCGGGTTAACCTGCTAGGGTTAGATTGGTTTGAGCCATTGGGCATTGGTATTTCTGGGATTAACAGGATGTCTGAAAATAAATGGGGCATGCTGTACGACCTGTTCCCTGATGTATTTGCCGAAGGGTTGGGGAGGTACAAGGGCCCCCCGGTTGCGTTTGACTTAGATCCGTCAGTCAAACCTATTAGGTTGAAGTATCGGAAAGTACCTGTGTCTCTCAAACATAAGGTGGAAAAAGAGATTGACAAACTAGTTGAGCAAGGGGTTTTAGAGCCAGTACCATACAGCAAATGGGAGACCCCGATCGTAACCCCTGTCAAATCAGATGGGTCCATACGACTATGCGCCGATTACAAATGTACGATTAACAAGGCGCTGCAGCAACATTCGTACCCGGTCCCGGTAATAAGCCACATTTTGGCTTCCCTGGGGGGTGGCAAGATTTTCGCCAAATTTGACCTGGCCCAGGCATACCAGCAGTTGCCTGTCACCCCGGAGGCTGCCGAGGCCCAAACAATTGTAACCCACCAAGGGGCTTTTAAAGTGAACAGGCTGCAATTCGGGGTCAACGTAGCACCTGGGATTTTTCAGGGCCTCATGGAACGTCTACTAAGGGGGGTACCTGGCACAGTGCCCTATTTTGACGACGTGCTGATTGCGGGCGGGTCTGAACAGGAACTACTGGACCGGGTTAAAGAGGTCCTCAGGCGTTTTCAAAATGCCGGTCTCAGAGTTAAGCGCTCAAAATGCACGCTCGGGGTGGAAAGTGTGGACTTCCTGGGGTTTCGCATTGACGCAGAGGGAGTCCACCCCACGGATGAGAAGGTATCTGCAATCCAAAACGCCCCCAGGCCGGTGAGTAAGAAGGAGCTCCAATCCTTTTTAGGACTCCTGAATTTTTATCATGCGTTTTTACCGCATAAGGCATCAGTGGCGGCCCCTTTGCACGCGCTTTTGCACAAGGAGGCAAAATGGAAGTGGGGGCAGGCCGAGGAAAAGGCTTTTGTGGGAGTCAAGGAGCTGCTGACATCTAATGCCGTACTCACGCATTATGATGAACACAAGCTCCTGGTGTTAGCTGCTGACGCTTCACCTTTTGGAGTAGGCGCAGTTTTAAGCCATCTGATGCCTGATGGGAGCGAAGCGCCTATCGCTTTTTATTCTAGATCACTATCTGCGGCAGAGCGGAACTATGCCCAGATAGACAAGGAGGGTCTGGCGTTGGTAGCGGCTGTCAAAAAGTTCCATGATTTTATTTTTGGCAGACGATTTTTGCTGGTCACTGACCACAAGCCGCTACTGGGGATTTTTGCGCCCGATAAGCAATTGCCAAACATCATGTCCCCACGCATGCTTAGATGGGCGATATTTTTGCAGGCTTATGATTTTGACTTAGAGCACCGGCCTGGGAAAGCGATTGGGCATGCGGATGCCCTCAGCCGGTGCCCGGTGCCGGACATTGGCGCAGACCCTGCCCCCGCCTGTGAGGTCTTGGCAATTGAGGAGCTTCCTCGACCCCCGGTATCATCCAGGGACATTGCAGCACACACGGCCAAGGATAGCGTGCTGTCCCGAGTATTAAACTGGGTTTGGAGGGGGTGGCCGGTTGGAAGCGTTGAACCGGAGTTCGGCCCTTACAAAAGCCGTCAAAATGAACTATCCATTTCTAAGGGCTGTGTATTATGGGGGAACAGGGTGGTGGTTCCTGACAAACTCAGGACGAGAGTGTTAGAGTCGCTGCACGAGGGTCACCCCGGTATGGTACACACCAAAGCGTTGGCCAGAGGGTATGTCTGGTGGCCGGGGCTGGACAAAGAGATCGAAGAATGGGTACGAGGGTGTCCCAAATGCCAGCAAGTCAGACCCGATCCCCCACAAGCTACACCCCAAGGCTGGGAGTCATCTGGTAAACCCTGGGCCAGATTGCATATAGATTTTGCTGGCCCTCTCCAAGGGCAAATGTTCCTAATTGTGGTGGACGCTATGTCCAAATGGCTGGAGGTCGTGCATATGAAATCGACCACATCACTTGCTGTGATCCATGCGCTCCGCCGACTTTTTGCCACCCACGGGTTGCCTGACGTCATCGTCAGTGACAACGGGCCTCAATTTGTGTCTGAGGAATTTAGGCTCTTCCTCACGAGTAATGGCATACGCCAAATGACTTCGGCCCCTTTCCATCCGGCATCTAATGGCCAAGCCGAACGGATGGTCAGGACGGCCAAAGAGGCCCTGGGTAAAATGGACGAAGGGGACTGGAGCCAGAGGCTGGGCTCCTTTCTTTTGCTGCAGCACACCACCCCCTGTAGTGCTACAGGCCGTAGTCCGGCCGAATTGTTAATGGGGCGGAGACTCACGACCCGTTTGAACCGAATGCACCCAGACCTCACTGAAGAGCAATCCGAGCGTACCACGGCGCAACCGAAGGTGCGCATGTTTGAAAAAGGGGACAAGGTTTTCGCACGAAATTATGCAAACGGGCACTTATGGCTTCCTGGGGTTATATCCGACTCTGTGGGTACTCGAATGTATGTGGTGCAGTTAGCTGACGGTCGAATATGGCGGCGCCACATAGATCAGTTAAGGAGACGTTGGGCTAGGGACAGCGCTGACTCTCCGACGGCTGAATCCCCTGATGTCGAGTGGACACCCCCAGAGCAGGCGGTGAGTACCGAAAGGCCCGGTACTGTCCCCGAGTCAGGGCAGAACCCTGTGTGCGGGGCTGAAATCCCAGTCGAGTCTGTGCCTGATCCAGGCTGTAGTGAACCCCACTCTGACCCACAACCTTGTCTGCCCATGGAGCCTGCACCGCTCCGCAGGTCCCAGCGTTCGCGGCAAATGCCGACTTATCTGAAGGACTATGAGTGTAAATACTGTTGGAATAACTGATGTACAAAGGTTGATTGCATGTTTGTAAATAATAAAACAATTGGGATGATGGCTTAACTTAGGGGGGAGGAATTGTAATGTATTGAAATGATTACATGAATCACCTCATAGGACTCCCATGTTAAGCTTCGAGCCAGACCAGGGCTCCTCTGAGCGAACTTCCTATTGGTCGCTTCGTAACAGCGACCAATCAGAACGATACCATTCCCTAGGAGGGAAAGACTCCCATTGGCCTTTATCCTAGCAATCTCATTGGTTGTTAAATGTAAATAGGCGTGGCTACATTAGCCCGGTTATGTTTAAAAGGAGCATAAGCTCCCACTGTTTTCTGTTCTGGTTTCTTACTGAGTTAGTGCTTGTTCGTTACTTCCAATAAAGCTGAATCACTTGCTGAATCACTGTACGAGTCCTTTGTTAACACTGAGGCTCGTCACCGTCGCTGGAGGAGGTTATCCCCGATTATGGGAATTTGGCAGCCTGCAGCGCTCTAGGGGACTGGGGCCTTTTCCCTGGCCACTTCCCTTTCTTCTCATGATAATCTTTGCACCGTTCCTCATACCTTTCACAGTCATCGGGCCGGGTCCAGTTGCAGTCAATGGCAAAGTGCCCCAGTTTGCCACACCGCAGGCACAGGTCCCTCTTCAGGCAGTGCTCTTGAAACCTGCCGGTGGCCAATCCTCTGCCCCATGCCCCTCTCATGCCCCCCCCCCCGGATCGGGATTTTGTGCTGATAAAGCTTCACTAGATTGTGACAGTTCTCTGCTTCGCACGCCACCTAGATCCACCCTGTCAGGGTGAGGGGGTTGTCCTGGGCTAGTGCTTCTCCAAGATTATGGTATTCAGGCTGGCCCAGAAAAACTCGATCAGGACTTCTTCCAGCCATCCCAGTAGTTTGACAGCGGTAGCTTTGAACTCATCTGAATATTCTTGAACCGAACGGGCCCCTTGGTGGACCCCCTCAACTGGGTTCGAGCCTTCTCCAATTCCAGGGGGTCCTCGAACTGATATCATAAGGCTTGCATGAAAGCATCGACATCCTTCAGTTCGGGTGCCGCCACGATGTACAGACCTATGAACCAGTCGGCGGTTCTGTCCCGCAGACGAGAGCCCACAAAATCCATTCTGCTCATCCTATGCAAAGGTATGGCCCCACTCCCGCAGCATCTTCCGCACTTGTATTGCAAAGAATGCTAGCTTGGTGGGGCTCCCATCGAAGGTCACCTCCAGGGCATCCCGGAGCCTCTCACACTCCATGCCGACCATACAGGGTAGTGGGGCCGGTCGGGGAGCTTGCTTGACATCATCTCCGCCCCCTTCTTCCTCTTCAGAGGTTTTGGACACTTCTTTCTCCATTAATTCTTTCACCAACTTGGGCAGATTCTTCACCAGGTACTGGAACCCTTCCTTCAGCTCTTTGAAGTCGGAACGTAGACCAGAATGAGCCTTTTCCATGGAGGAATTCTCCTCCCATTCTCTCGTCTTTCCCAGCGCAGGATCATCCTGGAAGGTGCACAAGACCAGATGTCATTCACGTTCATTCCATCCCTGAGCTCCCCAGAGTCCCAGGGTGACCCCCAACCAGGCTGGACCATCCCAGTGATCGGGGGGCTGGAAAAAGACTTGCTTCCTGGGGCGCACCCCTGTGCTCTTGGTGGCTTTTTTCTTCTGGGGGTCAGGCACAAGGTTCTCAGACTCAGACCTGGTGCTAGTACCTGCCCATCATCTCCATCACTGTTCCCCATTCTTGCTGGAGAGGGGGAGTCGAGTAGGAGAAAAAAGGGAGTCCTAACAATCTGTCAGGTTCCGAGTCAAATCACTCTCCACACACTCTTTAGCAGTGAATGTTTTATTCAGAGATATGAGATGCTATGGGTTCAAACTCTTTGTTAGGACTGAATTGCAGAGGTGGGAAAGCATTATATAGGTACAACCCCAAAATTCCATTCACATCGACATCAGCAATACTTTGAAAGATACACAGTCATTATCTAGCCAGGCACAGTCTTAGTTCAAGGACATTTCTCGTGTGAAAGATGTCTTGAGGCCTCTTACAAAAGTTACCAAGCAAACCTCCCTAATTCACTACAGACAATCACTCCCCCCACCAGGAATGCAATGGCAGGCGAGGGCAGCAATAAGGGGTACAGAGGGCAAGCAGAATATATTAGGTTAAAATACATCAGGTTTCTCAGCTAGCCAGATCCCCGAGTCTGACAGTAGGCAAACGTTGTTTACAGTCATAATGGTTCAAAATCTGGGTAATTTTTATTAGGACCAGCTATAATGACACAAAACAGTAAGCAAGCTTTCAAGTTCACCAGAACTCTTCCTCAGGCTGGATGTTACAACATAATTTTTTAAGAGGTGGGAGATAAAGAGATGTTTTAGGCTATGATAGAGGAGGGGCTGTGGCTAAGGAGTAGAGCATCTGTTTGGCATGTGGAAGGTCCTATGTTCAATCACGGCAAGCTCCAATTTCAAAAGGATCAGTTAGCAGGTAATGTGAAAGATCTCTGCCTAAGACCTTGGAGAGCTGCTTCCAGTCTGAGTAGACAAAACTGACATTGATGGGCCAAGGGCATGATTCATAGGGTTGCCACCCTCCAGGTGGTACTTGGAGATCCACCGCAATTACAATTGATCACCAGAGGACCAAGATCAGTTTGCCTGGAGAAAATGCCTGCATTGGAGGAAGGACTCTATGGCATTATACCCTGGTGAGGTCCCTCCCCTCCCCAAACCTGGCCTTCCCCACGTTCCACCTCCAAAATCTCCCAAGTATTTCCCAACCCAGAGCTGGCAGCCCCAGTATAAGGCAGCTTCATGTGTTCATTTTAAAGGCCTATTAATGCCAGGATCTCTGTACTGGATGCTAGTGGGCAAGAATGGAAATGTCACAAAGGAATGAAAGATTTGTAGCTTCTCTTGTGTTTTAGGTGCTGTTAATGCTATTAAATGATCTGACTATAACTCCCACACAGACACCATATAACGTAGCCCCAACCTTCTTGAGCCTGTGGGCACCTTTGAAAATCTGAGACAGTATAATGGGCAAAGTCAGAAAATGGCTGCCACAAAATGGCTGCCACAGGAGGCAGAGCCAGCCACAATATGGCTGCCGCAGCTTACCTTTAGTCACATAGTGAAGATTATTGTGCTGTGGTGGCAGCTGCTGCCAAAATTTTTGTAAAAATCCGCATAGCCATTTAGTCTCCAATGTCCAATCAGAAGCCTTGCTGGGCAAAAGCCTCATTTGGCCCCCACTTTCTGAAAACACTTGGTGGGCACCAGGAAAGATGTTGGGAGGTACTATGGGGCCCAGGGGCATCATGTTAGATACCCCCGCTGTAGACTGTGGTAGACTAACAAATCCAGCCTCATACAAAGGTCAATATGCAGTTCCCTGCAGGAGTTTAAAACTCATAGTGAATGCCTGGCTAAACTAATGTGAGAACTTGCAATGTTAAAGAGCTATTAAAAGAAAGAGCATTTCTTGTCAAAAGAGCACACTGAGGTGTAACTGTTAGTCAGCTGCTTCAACCCTGCTCCAGAGCAGCCATTTTCTCCAGAGGCACTGATCTCTGTAGTCTAGAATTTAGTTGTAATTCTGGGAGCTCTCCAGGCCCCCACCTGGAGGCTGGCAACCCTAATCTCAAATTAGAAAAGAAAAGAATCACTACACAGCCTGCAAAGCAGACACCGAAGCCCAGGCTCTTCAAAAATCCCCAGAAAGCTCACAGCAATCAAATAAAAGTGACACGGGGGTCCAGATCTGGCAGATGCCTGATGTGGTCTTTGAGGAAGCTACAGGTGTAGCTACACACAGAGAGAGGTGCCTCAGACATCCAAGAAAGACCTAGCCACAATATCAGAGCAACTAGGGCTTTTTTTCTGGGGGAATGCGCCGGAACGGAGTTCCAGAACGTCTTTGACAAAATTCTTTTTACAATGTTTAAAAGTTCATGAGTTTTCAATATACAGATTGAAAACTTCATTTCCCTCTTGAGAATTCCAGCACCTCTTTTTCCAAAAAAGAAGAAGCAGCAGCCCTGGGAGCAACGTCCAACTGTGCAAGGCCTCTGTTGAATTCCAGCCAAACTTCTATGAGCCAGATATCTCCTCCATGACTGCAATAAAGGCCTAGGCTGAAAAATAACAACTCCTTCAAGCTGTTTAGGAAAGAAGGACAACCTCAGCCATACCCAAGGTCGGGGCAAGTGATCCATCACTGATAGTTTCCCAGCCAAAAATCTTCACAAAAATCTTCAATTTAAAGTGGTTGCTATGTGTAATACAGTACCAGAAGACAGTGAGGCCCAGTTCCAGTGAGAAGCATGAACTGTGTTGACCCGGAAGTTTGGAAAGGGCCCCATCCATCTTTAGCCAGACCAATATCTTCCATCAGTCAGGATTCTGAAACTAAATGCCATTTATGGTAATTCCGCCCGCCCCCCTCCCGCCTATTAATTTGGATTTATGCTGGACTTGCCGTGTCTGACAGAGCCCTACTTTTCCCACATACATCATGGAAAGTGACACCACACTCAGAACTATCCTCAGTCTGATAGCTGGGAACATTCCACATCCAGAGTCAGTAATGCCAGAGGCAGCAGACAGACAACAGGGGCCCGGCAGGCCCTCTTACACTCCAGAGTGCTGACTGAGCAGAACAGTGTTTGTTTTCCTAAAACAAGCTTGAACTGTTGGGTGATGTGGGAGTTACAGTCTTTCCTCACCCCAGCTAACTCTCCCACTTCTGTATGTTGTTCTCCATGATCATTTATGCCTCAATTGATACACATATATGGCTTGTCATTTTCTCAGGCAAGCAGTGATAGGTGCTTAGAGGCTGGAGATCCATCCAAGGAACAACATTGTCCCCAAATGGACCACATGCTGCAAATCAGCAGAAAGAGGTATGTTCCTAAAACAGCGTCCCAGGGCTCTTTTTGTAGAAAAAGCCCAGCAGGAACTCATTAGCATAATAGGCCACACCCAACATCAGAAACTCATTAGCATATTAGGCCACACCCCTGACAGCACAGCTCATTCGCCTATTAGGCCACACACCCCATATTACCAGAAGTGTGGTCATCCAGCCACACCCACCTTTTGCTTCTTATTCTCTTTACCTTGTTTGTTGACAAAACCCAGGGCTTTTTTTTTTTGAGCAGGAACTCCTTTGCATGTTAGACCACACACCCCTAATTGTAGCCAATCCTAATGGGTTTCTGCTGTTGGGTGTGGCCTATTATGCTAATGAGTTCCTCCTGGGTGTGGCCAACTTGGGAGCCAGCCGGAACTCTGTTCCTGCACGTTCCTGCCCAAAAATAGCCCTGCCAGTAGAACTACATCTAACACGCAATGCTGTCTTCACATACCACTGCAGGTGAGGAGGATCATGGCAAGCACATCTGCATGTATGAACCAGCCCTTTAAAAGCAATCTGTGCGGCCCTTTTTCTGATGCTGCCCCTCTGCCAGTATGGTATAGTCACTAGAAAGCACAGGCCTTAAGTTCAGACCCCTTATTCCTCCATGAAAAGTTTAGATGTGGCTTTGGGCAAGCTGTTATTTCTTAGCCTCACAGGGATAGATCCAGGCTGCTCCTACACAGGGTTTTTGATCCAGTTTCCTGTCTAAACTAGAGCGGTGGGTTTTTTAAAGCATCCATGTGATGTGATCCTATCATTTCCAATATATGTGTTTCGACTCATTATGTTATAATCTTCCTGAATGGTTTGGTATGGCAATGTAGGAAAGTGTGCATTTTGGAACATCAGCACCACTTTCCTTGCCTCTGCTCCCCTGCTCCCTCCGTCCCACCACCTGTGCCACCAGCGGGCCTTTTGAGAAAGTTGGTTATCAATATACCACGATAGCATTAAATCATAGCACTATGTCCATTACTGATTTTAAGCTCGGTGCAAGTGATAAATCACTGTTATCTTAAAACTAGTAATTGATATTTCACTGTAGCATAATTTTATAGTGATATGTCAATTACTGGTTTAAACAAAAGCCCCCTCCCAGCTTTCCAGTATCAAAGGGGGGGCAGCAACGACAGAGGGCAAGGAAAGTGCAGTGAATATCACTGTGTAGACACTCCATGTTCACGGCAAATGAAGATGCGTTCACAGTGGCAATGGAAGAAACATGGAAAGCCATTTCCCTGTGGAATCTACCCCGAATAACCCTCCATGAATACCTCGGAGGAGGAACAGGAAATATGGCAAGTACCAAGAGCAGAGGGGAAGGAAGATGGCATGGTATAACCTGATCTTGCCAGATCTTGGAAGCTAAGCAGGGTTGGCCCTGATTAATATTTGGATGGGAGACCCCCAAGGAAATCCAGGGTCACCACACAGTGGAGGCAATAGCAAACCACCTCTGAATGTCTGTCTTGAAAACCCCATGATCTGGCTCCATAAGTTGGCTGCAACTTGATGGCAAAATCAGCAGCAGCAGCAGCAGCAACCTGAAGCATACAAGTGGGAGAATATTTGTCCATCAAGACATGAATCATGCTGGAAGAAAACAATTAAAATGCTTTCACGGGGTCTTTCTGAGGACAGACTCCTAGAAATGCTGCCACGTCTACTCTCCACTCCCTGGCTCATTCTGGAATCACTTTACGGCTTCAGGCATTAAAGCAAGTGAGTTAGACTCCAAGAAAGCAGAGATATGTGTGAAATTAATTTTTAAAATAGAAATATTTACACTTGCTCAAATGATCTTAACTGAAAGGATCTTCAAAAGATCCATTTTGTCTATTAAGCAGCCCCATAGCTAAGGACGTTTTAGGGAGGGGGCCTGGGGGGCCACCTGCTAATCCAATCAAAGGCTCCAGGACAAGGGCTGCAGCAGCCACAGCCTCTGGGTCCAGCTCCCCCCCCCCGCAAGGAGCCCCAGTGCCTCTTCCAGCGGCACAGCACCAGGAACAGCCTCTGAAATCACTGCCCTTGTCCTCCCTGCCAACAGGCTGACAGGCAATAAGGGGGAGCTGGGGTAGGGGAGCCAAGGCTCAGGAAGGGGACCCATAAAAACTGCAATGGGGCCGGGCCCTGTGGGCCCCGCGTTAGCTATGGGCCTGCTATTAAGACAGTTCACTCAGGGAATTCAAGCTTGTGCCATGTCAGTTCTCTAGAAAAGCACGTGAAAAGAAAACTGTAAATGTATGACCGTTCTCTAAACATCTAGACCAAAAAACACCACATAAATAATAACCACTGTCACAAGTATTTTACTCAGCTGCTGGTGGTGGATTTCCCCCCCACCCTTCCAGGAATTTGGTTTTAGGGGTTGGTCTCTCTCTCCTTTTTCTCATTAGCTCCTTATCTTATTCCTTCAAGTGGAATTAAAACCCAGCTGCGCCATCTTTTATTCTACTAACTTCTGCAAAATTCCACCAAAGCATCAGCTAGTTTATATGCCACCCTTAATGGTAATTTAAATTTCAGGCTGATCTAAAGAATCTCTTGGAAGGCACAAGCATTTCAAAATCTTTAAATATTTCCTCTGACAACTGAAGTAGGGTTGATTGGATGACTCAGATCGGCAGAGGCATCAGCAAACTCCACAAGAGGTGAGGATTTAAATGAAAAAAACACCCCTTTTTCTTATTTTCTTCTCTCTTTTCAATGCAGTCCTTTCCTTGCTGATTTCACAGGAGATTTGTTTAACAAAGTAGCAATTATCACCCTGGCATCAGTTCTTGATGTTGTGGTCCACTGCATGTTTTGCACCTCGCTTGATTTTAGCAGCCAATGATCTTGTAGAAAGAGAAAATGTCCAGTCATGGATTTCTAAAATGAGCAGGGCACAATCTCGAGCTACCCTCTGCCTAATTTGGGATGGAACGTAGCTATTCATGGGCACCTGCATGTGCACACACACCAGCCAGGAATGGACCCTTCATTTATTGCCTTATGTCTGGATATCCTGAAATAAGATCCGAACAACACTATCTCTGAATTTGCCCACAGCCAGACATAGGTTGGTGCTTGCACATGAAGCACTAAGCACATTTGGGTCAATGGTTATTTATATCCCATCCTGTGCCAATGATTGAGGCAGTTCTGTTTTCCTTCTCGCTGCAGGATTCTTTGTAGTATATTCCCCCTCTGTTTTCTGAGCTTCCTTTGCTTTCCCCACAGAACCCTTTCTCTTCTTTTGCAGCTTCCTCTTCTTGTCAGCAGAGCTCCTGGCTGTCAATGTCATTGCAGCTACACAAAGAGTGGAGGGCAAATAGCTGTGGTCCCAGCACAGAGGCAAGGTAGTTGGAGGGAACTCTCAGATTTCTGACATCCTTAGGCTGACAGAGGCCCTAACCTAGATGGCCCAGGGCCAGGCTAGCCCAGTCTTGCCACATCTTGGTCACTAAGCAGGGTTAGCTCTGGTTAGTGCTTGGATGGAAGACCACCAAGGAAGATGGGGGTTGCTACACAGAAGGAGGCAATGGCAAACCACCTCTGTTTGTGTCTTGCCTTGAAAACCCTATGGGGTCACCACAAATCAGCTGCAACTTGATGGAATTTTTCACCACCAAGAGGACAGAAAGCCAGGAGCCAGCTGTGTGCAGTATTATTTCCACAGGAGTGTAGAAAAGGCACATATTAATGTGGCACTAGACATAGAACTCTGCATCTTCAAGATAACAATTTCCATTTGGAAAAGGCAAATTTCTTGTCCTTATGGTGACCAAGCTGTTCTTGAGACAGCAATGCCCATTGAGAACTTAGAGACTGAAATATACTGGGTTCAGACGTGTAGAAGTGATCAGCTCATAGTTTATTAATGATTCAGCAAGAGAAAGAAGACTGGCTATCCCTGGCCGAAGCCGGGTATTTATGCCTGAAAAGGGTTACACCCAAAACACACCCCACTCCCAACGATAGGCTATATACATACTATTGTTTCCCAATTAGTTTACTCTAGGATCCCTGTCTCCCTACTGGTCCATTCTAGGATCCTAGCGATCTATTGTTATGTATCCCAAGCTAAGTCCTTTTGCAAGGAAAGTTCAGGCTCAATACAAAACACCCCTCCCCCCAAAGTTCAGAGCCCCTTCAACTGACAAAGTCCTTTAAGTACGCTGGTCGCTGGTCGGCGCCACTCACGGTTCGAGCTGTGGGGTTCCGCTGATGGGGCTGCAGGTTTAGGAACCGTGTTGGGGGCTGGCACCGTCGCCGGACTGGGAGAGGGTGGTGGCGCCAGGACGTAGACTGGTAGCAGCTGGTGCTGGTGTTCCGCTGGTGGCCTCCAAAGGCTGTCCGTTGATTTCCGGCTGGGCGCTGCCGGTGGGCGTGTTCTCCTCGGGCTCCAGCTCCTCTGGGGTTAGCAGATCCTTGTCACTGTCTTCTGGTGTGTGTATCCCAGGTTCAGCGGGGAGGAGACGGCTACAGAGCTGGTCTATGTGCCTGCGGAGCCTCTGGCCATCTTCTGTGGATACCTCATATGATAGAGGCCTGGTCACCCTGATAACCTGGGCGGGGACCCAGGCTGGGCCACTGGAGAAGTTGTGTGCATAAATGGGGTCGCCCGGGAAGAACCCGTCGGGAGTAGCTTGATTCTCAGGGGCCAAGCTGTGCTCCGGAGCACGGTCTGGGTGCAATTGATCAAGACGGGTTGTGAGGCGCCTTCCCATCAGGAGTTCCGTGGGGCTGCGGCCAGTGGTTGTGTTCGGGGTTACCCACTGGCCGAAGAAGAAGGCCGCCAGCTGGTGGTCCCAGCTCCCCTGGACAATCCTGCAGAGGGACTCCTTGGTCATCCTCACCATCTGCTCAGCCTGGCCATTGGTTGTGGGATGGAAGGGAGCGGAGCAGATGTGTCAGCTGGCATAGTAGTCCGTGAATTCCCGAATCTCGGACAAGGTGAAAGTTGTCCCGTTGTTCGTTATGACGACGTCTGGAATGCCATGTGTGCTGAAGATCTGCCATAGAGCACAAATTGCAGCTTGGGACGATGTGGAGGGGACCGGCACCACATCTAGCCATTTGGAGTATGAATCCACCAGGATGAAGAAGATCTGGCCCTGGAATGGGCCCGCAAAGTCAAGGTGGCGGGCCCATGGATTGTGGGAGGATTCCCACTGATGCACCAGGGCCCTGGGAGGCTCCGGCTGGGACTCTTGGCACGTCTGGCAGCGTTTAACACAGTCCTCAATTTCGCTGTCCATGCTGGGCCACCAAACGTAGCTGCAGGCCAGCACCTTCATACGCACGATTCCTGGATGCGTTTCATGTAAGGCTGCTAGGATTCGCTGGCGCAGTGGAGTGGGAACGACTACCTGGCTTCCCCACAACAAGCAGCCCTTGGGGGGGGGGGACAGTTTGTCCCGGTGTGTGGAGAATGCGGTGAACTCTGGGCCCACCTGGCTGGCAGGCCAACCCCTCCCCACCCAGTCCAAACCGTGGGAGGGTACGCGGTCCCATGCGGTGTGGCGGGACACACCAGGTACCTGGATGGGATGGTCAGGCAGGTCCTCGAGGAGCAGGATCTGGTGTGCAGGTGCCAGGTCCGGGTCGCAGGAGGTCAGCGGGAGGCATCTGAGGGCGTCTGTGTGACCCATCGCTTTTCTGGGCCTGTGGAGGAGCACATACTCGTAGCCGGCAAAAAAAATAGACCATTGGAGCACCCTGGGGACAGCATCTGTGGTGTCTGGTGATCTGGAGCCAACAGATCCAGGAGGGGTTTGTGGTCCATCACAATGGTGAAAGGCTGGCCGTAGAGGTAGTCGTGAAACTTCTTGACACCTGCCACGATCGCCAGTGCCTCTTTGTCAATTTGCGCATAGTTGCGCTCAGCTGAAGACAGGGTGCAGGAGTAGTAGGCCACAGGTACTTCATGGTCGTCGGGCATCTGGTGTCCCAGGATGGTCCCAGCCCCATACGGGGAAGCGTCACGGGCGAGGACGACGGGGAGTGTCTCGTCAAAGTGTGCTAGGACTGTGTTGGAAGTGAGCAGGTCTTTGATGTCCCGGAATGCGGCGGCATGCTTCTGGAGCTTCTTTATCGAGAAGGCGGTGCAGGGGCTCGGCGATTGCAGCCTTGTGGGGCAAGTAGGAATGATAGAAGTTCAGCAGCGCCAAGAAGGGCTGGAGTTCAACTTTAGATGAGGGGGTTGGAGCATCAACAATGGCGCGGACCTTGTCGGGCGTCGGATGGATGCGTTGAGCGTCAACGAAGAACCGGAGGAACTCGATTCACGGAACCCCCAGGAGACATTTTTCCCGCTTAACCTTTAGGCCGGCAGTGTGGAAACGTTGCAGGACGGTGCGCAGCCTCTCGGCGAAGGTCTCGGCCGTGGGGGCAGCGGTCAAAAAATTGTCAAAGAACGGCTGGACCCCAGGGATACCTTTAAGGAGGCAGTCCATTAGGTTTTGAAAGATCCCGGGGCCACGCTGACCCCAAATTGCAGCCGCCACACCTGAAACGCACCCCTGTCAGCATCACGATTGTCTGGGCCTCAGTGGTGGCATTGTCTACAGGGAGCTGTTGGCACGCCTGGGCCAAGTCTAATTTGCTGAAAACCTTCACACCCGCCAAGGATGCCAAAACATGGCTGACTACTGGAATGGGATAAGCGTGGTCCTGCAGGGCCTTGTTTATAAAATAAAAGACACGGACGTCCCCATTGGGCTTCACTGGGGTGACGATGGGGGTTTCCCAGAGGGCATGTGCCACTGGCTCTAGAACCCCCTGTGCTACGAGGTGGTCCAGCTCTTCGTCTGTCTTGGGCCACAACACAAACGGGATGCACCTGGCCTTCATACGGATGGGGCGTACAGCGGGGTCGAGGTCTAGGGAGACCAGCGGACCGGTGTAGTGACCAAGCGTCCCATCGAAAATAGCTGGGAACTCATCACACATGTTGCTGAAGTTTGTAGGCTGCACGTGATGCACCCCCATCACCCCAAACCCCAGGGGAGCAAACCACGACAGACCCAGTAAACTAGTAAGCCACCCATCCACCACCACCAAATCTCCTTCAAAGTTCTTATACTGCACATGGAACTTGCCTCCCCCTTTAATGGACACCGGGTTCTTTTGGAAGTCTCTGAGGGTGAAGCCAGAGGGGTTTAGGTGGGGACCCCCTTGTGGGCAGAGCCTCCTGAGAGTCTCTTCTGATATAATGGAGAACCCCGTTTGGAGGTCCAACTCCATTTCGCAACATGGTTACCTTAATTTTGTTAGGGGTGTCCTGGGGCAAGTGTAGTACCTGGTGTTGGTGGACAGCTGTATTGTGGAGCTCTGCAGATTCCTGGTGAGTGGTTGGACAACGCCGGTTTCCTCAGGAGCGGCAGGCTCGTGTGATGTGCCCTTGTTTTCCACAGGTTCGGCAGATCGCGTCGCAGAAATGGCAGGAATGGCGTTCGTACTCTTCACTGCAACTGGCGCAAGGCACTTGAGCTATGGTCTTCGTGGACTGCTGGGCGGTCGTGGACGGTGGGTCTAAGTCCCAGTGAGCCAGGCGGAGTATATCTTCCTCGTCTGAGGCGTCGGAGACCGTGGATGTGGAGGCCTGATGCGCAGAGTGGGCCTGGGGATACCATTGTGCCTTTTCAAAAGCTATGGCCATGTGTAGTCCCTTGTCCAGTTTGAGTTCATCACTACCAGTGAGTTTGTGGCAGAGTTTCTGTTCACTGACGCCCCAGATGAACTGTGTTAAGATGGCATCCTCGAGATCTGGGAACTCAGTTTATGGCCAGCCTGCGGAGATCAGCCATAAAGTCGGTGGCCGCTTCACCGGACTTTTGGTGGCATGCCAGGAAGTCCATGCGCTTCGCCATCTTGGCTGGTTGAGGTGCGAAATGGCCAGTGAGGGACTTGATGAGTTCATTGTACGTGGCTTCTTCAAGGGTTTTCAGAGTGATGACACCCTGGCCTAGGCGTAGTGTGGCGATGCTGCTTGTGCTGAGCAGGAGTGATTTTTTCTTGTCGACGTCGTCTATGCCTTGGAACCAAACAAAGTACTTCAGCTGCTCCACCCACACTTCCCAAGGGTCAGGTTGAGCGGGGTCGAATGCAGGAATGATTCCCGGAGCGGCAGCCATGACCCATGGAGCGATGCGAGGCGCGGAGTCCTGGAGATCATTGCATGGTGTGGTGCTGGAGGCTGGGCCAGGCTCGCTCATCCTACCTTTGTCGCCAGTGAAATATACAGGGTTCAGACGCGTAGGATTCTAGGATCCTAGCGATCTATTGTTATGCATCCCAAGCTAAGTCCTTTTGCAAGGACAGTTCAGGCTCAATACATAACAGACGGCAAAAAGAAGAAACTGTGAGGTAACTGCGCTAGAAAATATTTCAATAACAATCACAATATTTATACAAAAATGTTTACAAAAAATCATATAAATGTGCAAGGCAGTTGAAAATGGTGTGACGATGGTCTCCGGAATGTTCTATCGTTTCGATACTATTCTTCTTCTGAAAGTGGATGAAAGCCTTAATAAATCATATGCAATAATAATATGTGAAGAATACAAAAATTCAATAAAAGGTTTTTTTCCAAACCTTACATACAGTGACTCTTGGTCTGTCATTTCAACAAGTAGGTATCAAAAATTTCATTAATATTCACCGATGTATCTATGAAATGTAACAATAAAATGTAACACATCATCATAATTTTGCCACAATTAATTTATACAACTCTACAACTTTTGAAGGCATATACTCACCATAACTTAGTTGCAAGAAATTCTCTGAAAGAATGTTCCTAGGGCAAAGTGCTTGTATAATGCCTTACTGGGTACATATTCTCACAAAACCTTTATGCTAACTCATCCCAATACCAGTACTAATGCTGCAAAGACTTACCCTAATTCATTATAATGGAAGGTTGCCAACTTTTAAGAATACAGTATAAGTTTGCTTGAAAAAATTACAATGCATGTTTGCCAACCAACAAGGTTGTCCACTTACAAGAATTACAATACCAGATTGTCAACTTGCAGGAATTACAATACAAGGTTGCCAACTCACAGAGGTTTCGCAACAAGGTTGCCAACTTACGGGAATAGCTAAGCAATATTGCCAATTTACAGAAATGATAATATAAAGTTGCCCACTTGCAGGAATTATAATACAAAGTTGCCAACTTACAAATATTACAATGCAAGGTTGCCAACTTACATGTATAACAAAACAAAGTTGCCAATTTACAGGAATTATACAATAAGGTTACCAGCTTATAGAACTACAACACAAGGTTGCCATTTTACAGGATTTACAATGCAAAGTTGCCAACTGACATAAAGTTGCCAATTTACACACATAAATTACCACACTACATCTTGTTTATAGATAGCAAGCTAAATCCAGAGATGCATTTAGACCTGATGGATAGCAAGTGTTAAGTTTGAAAATCCAGTACGCCTCTCTGCGGAGTAAAACCTGATGTATATTTTTCTTACAGTAACTGTCTGGCTTGACCACCTCCAGCACAACAAATTTAAAATCATCATATCTGTGTCCTTTGGACACAAAATGATCCACGAGTGGTGCTTCGGCATGCTGATGTTTAATCTTGGACTTATGTTCAAGGATACATGTCTTAACTGATCGCATAGACTCCCCAGTGTATTTTAACCCACAGAGGCAGACCAAGAGGTAAATGACCCGCTTGGTAAAACATGATGAGAAGGATGTCAGTTCCTTCCTAAAGTTTATTTCTGGGAGTTCAATATAACATGTTTCCCAACTTAATGGGCATGCCGCACATCTACCACATTTGTGGTGTCCTTTTGGTGTATTGTCCGGTGGTAAAACTGGCTTCAAATCCGCCCGGACCAAAAGGTCCCGAATGCTGGTAGTTCTCCGAAACCCTATCTGGGGTTGTTCAGTGCACCCTGATATATCCCCAACAATGTGCCAATGTCTAAGTATTGTTTTCTTAATAGAATACGCCAAGGGTGTAAAGTCTAAAGCCCAATAAATACCTGTTCTCAATAGGGTGGTAGTCTGTTTAAATAAATCCCTTCTCTCTCTTCTATCAGATCTGAGACGTGCTGCTTCTACAATGTGTATCGGATATCCCCTTTCCACAAAATCTGTATACAATTTAGCAGCTTCAGTCTGATAGTCTTCCTCAGGAGTAGAATTTCTTTTCAATCGCAGTAATTGCCCATATGGAATATTATGACAAATGTGTATAGCATGAGAAGATGTAAAATGTAGATAGGAGTTCTTATCAGTCGGTTTCCTATATGGGCATATTGCCAATTGACCCTGACTGGTATACACTGTAGTATCAAGAAAATGCACCTGTTCCTTATCAGCCACTGATGTAAATTTTATAGACTCATGAACCGAGTTTAGCCACTCTACAAAACTCACCATAATATCTTCCTTATCCAAAATCAAAAAAACATCATCAATAAATCCTTTGTAATACATGATAGGAGAGAATCCGGCCCCGCACGAGACAGCCAGAGCGTGCCTCGTGGGGACCGCGTTTGCCTCCTCGTAAGGAGGACTAGTCAGGCTGACTGCGGTGGAGCCTTGGCTCCAATAGGGGGAGCGGAGCCTGGCAGCCTTAATAGGCTTGCTGATATAAAATCCTTTGTGTCCTTCAAAAAAGAGGGGATCTTTCAAAGGAGCTATACCTTCCCCATGGCTGTTTTACATCAGGCTTTATTGTATGGTTTAATTGGCATAGTTGGGGTTTTTTTTTTAGTGTAGATCAGTTTTCTAAAACATTTTTTTACATCATTGTACATTGTCATTATTTTCTTAGGGCCTAAGTATACATGTCCCTCAGAGATGTCCCTGGGGTGGGATGAGAGTAGGGTTGCCATCCTCCAAGTGGGCAACAAACACACAGGGAACACGGCAAAGTCAGGCAAACATAAAGAAACACCGTGATAGAACAAAACACACTCTACTAATGTGCACTTGTGTCTTCATATATTGATTTAAATACAATAGAGACCCTAGTATATCTTATACATAATTCATATAATGCAAACATCTAAAGAATATTATACATTTACTAATAGAAAAGTCCACAGCTACAGAGACCTATTCCAATGCTGTAGACTATCTTGCTCCTGATAAGAGACTGATGGAGGTTGCAACAGTCGTAAATGATGAGAGATGCAGCAGGCAGTTATGTTTTCCACACAAAGTGATTCAGCAAGCATCAAAGCAAGCAACACGCCTCCTAGGCAAAAATTTCGTGTTTTGACAGATTCTTCTTCAGGCAGACATATTTTTCCTGGAACCAAAGCTCACAATCTTACAGTGCATAAGTCTACAATTCTATAGAAGGCTTCTCCGGTTCTACAGAAATCAATTTCCCTGGAGGAAATGGCAGCTTCAAAGGGTGGACTTCATGGCATCGCATTCCTACTGAGCTCCCTCCCCAAATTCCACCGTCTTCAGGCAGCACCCTCAAGTCGCCAAGAATTTCCCAAGCTGGATTTGGCAAGGCTAGCTGAGAGCCATGTTTTACACTTCTCATTATTCTGGTTGGGAGTGCAGTCCTCCTCCTTACACACACACACACACACACACACACACACACACACACACACACACACACACTTTATCTGACCTAAATTGGCCCCAGGAAAGCACCTTTTCATTCTGTTTAGGAAACATAATGTGAAGCCCATCCATACAGATTAGGTTTTGCCAGTGGGTCAAACTGTGGCTCCCCAGGTCAGTTTCAGGTCAGGAATATGAGGTTGGGGGGAGGATGAGGTTTAAGCCCCTGCATGGTCTGAATCAGGCCCCTGTGTGCCTGGGAATCATGGAAACTTTGGTGCACATATCATAACCTGTCCCTGGGCCTTCCCTGGGGAAAACATACCTGTTACAGTTCCGCAGGGCCTGTAAGACGGAGCTCTTCCGGCAGGCTTTCGAATAGGAGCCGCCGCCGCCACCACCACCACCAATTGGGGCCTGCAAAGCAGCACCGCTAGGTTAGGCTGACTGGCCATTTGAACATCGGGGCCACAGCATCCCCACTCAATGGGATGTGCAATAGGGAGCGAGTGTGTTAGTCACGCTGGATTCTTGGGAGTTGCCCATTGTATTTAATTGTTTTAAAATGTTTTAACCATATTTTTATTGCACTGTGTGCCTTGTTGGTGTAACTATGGTGTTGTATTACACCTGTGTACTGTAAGCCGCCCTGAGCCCGCGCGCGGGGAGGGCGGGATATAAATGTAATTAAATAAATAAATAAATAAATAAAATACCCTCAGTTGCTGCTTTCTATTGACCTAGTTTGTTAATATTGTTAACTTCTGATACATGTTTATCATCTTAATTATTGCTTTGCTGTTAAGCCATCCTGATGCTTTTTAAGTAGAAAGGAAGGGAAAATAACATGTTTATTTATAATACAGTACATTGTAAACATTTCCATAGTAAATTATACAGAGCAGGGGAAGCTGTGGGCATTTCATTTAAACTGCCTGCACATATTATTAAAGTCACAGGAAACTGGATTGAGCAGATGTAGAATTTGCTCTTTTTTCAGTACAGAAAATACTCAACCTGGGCACTGGAATACAGTCAATCTGCACAAACACAGTTGAAATGGATGGGAATTTCAGATGGGAACAAGAGGTGGTTCTATGGTACAGCATCTGCTTGGCATGCAGAAGGTCCCAGGTTCAATCCCCAGCATCTCCAGTTAGGGATCAGGTGGCAGTTGATATGAAACACCTCCACCGGAGACCCTGGAGACCCACTGCAAGTCTGACTTGACAATACTGACTTTGATGGGTCTGATTCAGAATAAGATAACTTCATGTGTCTTCATATAAGAACAGTCACAGTAAGAAGCACAACTTATGCACAGCACGGGAAAGCTCTTAGTGGCTTTTGTTTGCTTGTACTCCCTTCTTGTAGCTATTTCTGTTCTAGAGGAAAGGGAATATCCGTGTTTCCCACCAACCAAATCATGGCAGGGAAATAGAACAAACAGCTTGTTTACTGCAAGAAGAACCCATCTGCATGACAGTAATGAATCCATCTGGGGTCTGAACAGAAGGAAAGAGAGAGCTGCTCCTTCCAAAGGTAGAGGACTTCCAGAGGATCAGATAAAGGAGGACCTGAAGCAAGAAAGGACAACACCCAACCGACAGCACCGCTTCAACAGCAGGCCTGCTTCTTTGGCTTCACAGTTCCGAACAGATTGCTCCTAGCTGGTGGAAAGCATCAAATCACAGCCAACTTATGGCAGCCCCATAGAGTCTTCAGGCCAAGAGACCCAACAGAGGTGGTTTGCCATTGCCATTGCCTACCTCCATGTACTGACCTGGACTTCCTTGGTGGTCTCCCATGCAAGTGGTAACCAGGGAAATCCTGCTTAGCTACCAAGATTTGACAAGATCAAGCTAGCTGGTTAGGTGTAGTCACAAGCACAACTAGACTGGTTGCACCTCAGAGATCCACACAAAGAAATCATCCTCTGTAGCAGCTTCCCACTCTATGCCCCAGAGGCCCCCTAAGAAAATGGGACCCATGACCTCCCCAACTGAAGTTCCTTTGGAATCTTGCAATCTGCCCAAGACCACAGCCCTGCTCCTGAGCCCATAGCCCATATTGCGGTAGACAGCCAACAGGAGAACACCAGTGGCAATCCGTCAGATCCTGGCTTAAGGGGGTGTGCTAAATCTTAGTCCTCAGGTGTGCCATTTGCCCCCTTTCTGTCTGCAAGCCAAGCAGCTTTTCCTCATGGGCCTTCCTTTCTCAATCAAGTTAGGAACAAGCAATTGGCTGCCTGGGGCGCACAGTGGAGCCACACCATTCTGCAGGGATGAGGTCGCCCAACCACAACAGATACTAGGATCCAGAGCAGTTGGTGCCTGACTGAGAGCTGATTGGTCTTGCTAGTATATCTCACTGTACCTGCAACTTAAGTAGGGTTGCCAATCTCCAGGTGGAGCTCGGAGCTCTCCCAAAATTACTACTGTTCTCCAGACTATAGAGATCAGTTCCCCTGGAGAAAATGGCAGCTTGGGAGGGTAGAATGTCTGGCACTATACCCCTGAGGTCCAGTCCCCTTCCTAAACCCCACCCTCCCAAGGCTCTGCCCTCAAATCTCCATGAAGTTCCCTACCCAGAGTTGGCAACCCTAAACCCAAGTCTTGCTTCAGGATCTGCACTGCTGGCAAGGATTCCAGGCCTGAAGACCATGGACCTTCTTCTGCTGAAGCACCACCCTGAACTGGCTTGCAGGCTGCCTTAATAGCAGGCCAGCTGGCTTCTTGGGATGTTTCTGCTGCAGGCCCAGCCCAGAACTGGGAATGGGCTGGAAGTAGGGTTGCCAACTCTGGTTGGGAACTTCCTGGAGATGTGGGGAAGAGCCTGGGAAGGGTGGAGTTTGGGGAGGGGAGCAAGTTCAGCAGCAATGTGATGCCACAGAGTCCACCCCCTGAAGCTGCCATTTTTCTCCAGGGGATCTGATCTCTGTAGTCTGGAGATCTGTTGTAATTCCAGGAAAACTCCACCCCCCACCTGGAGGTTGGCAACTCTAGCATGGAGCAGCTACAGCAAGGCGCCATGACTCAGAGGCCCCCACAATCCCATTTCCTGACCGATCTTTCCTTTTGATACTACAATGACATGTTCACATGTCGAGAGCGCAGTTGCGGAAAGGCAGGCTTGGCTTAATTAGCCGTTTTGCTTTTCTCTGCAGGCAAAGGGAAATTAACACACTCAGCCAAGTGATGATTTCTTGCTGACTGCACAGTGTGTGAGGAAGAGAGCACCACGCTCACCATTGCATATGGATTGGAAGGGAAGAGAGCTTGTGCGGACGCAGGCGCACACAGGAGCGCTTTGACCGAGATATTTACAGCTTCTTTGCTCTACAACAGCCTGATTCCCCCTTGTCTGCTCCACCAGTTCTTGTGCCCTCTCTGTCCTTGCCACCTGGGGAATTAAATGCTGCTTTAAAAAAAATCTGGCTTGGGAGAGATCACTTCTGCATGCTCCAACAAGCTTAGTACAGCAGGCTGTGAAAACAGCTTACATACATTCATATTTCAAGCTTGCTTCAAGTTATAATTTGTATTGGAAACACACACAGAAAATGGTCCAACCTTGCATTTTGCAATTTCTTTGCTTTTTGCTTTATTTGGTCTTTCGGAAAATGGGATTCCCTGTCCTTCTAAATACATATTTAATGAAAAAGAGAAGACACGTCAGGGTGGAGTTTCACCAATGAGAGCAAACTGGGCATAATACAAAGTGCTGGTTCCTACCTTTAAAGCCATAAATGGCTTCCTCCCCATTGTCCAATGTCCGACCCTGCCAATTAAAATCTGCCTCACAAGCTCTGCTCTCTGTGCCCCCTCCTTCGGAAGAGAAGCAGGTGGAGGCTAGATTTGTAGGGTTGCCAGGGCCCCCTGGCAACCAGCAGCGGGGGAAGCCTCACTGCTGGGGGAGGAGGCCCAGGTTGGGTGATCAGTGACGCAGCAGCCTCACCGGTGATATGCTGATGTCACTTCTGGGCCCATGGGAGTCTTGGTTCCTTGGAGATCACTTGTAATAGTGGGAGGTCTCCAGGTGCCGCCTGGCAACCCTAGATGAGATCAAGCTACCCTGGGCCATCCAGGTCAGGGCCAGCATAAATATACTCTAATTAGTTAGAACTTTTGCCCACTGTTGGCTTTTAAAAGTATGCTAGAATTGAATTGTTAGGCTTGATTGAATAAAAATTCTGCAAAGCTTCAAAAGCCCATATTTTCCTGCACAGGCAAATCACAGGCTGTTTCTGGCGAGGAAGGAGCAAGAGGGAAAATCTTTGTGCCTTTGGTGAGCAGGGTGGTGATGGTGGTCAGGGGTGCATGTTGAGGAGGGACAGAGTGTCACAGAAGGAGGGAAGAATTCCTGGGAGGTGAAAGGGGAGTTGTCCTTTAGGAAACGGACAAATAGGTTAGGAAGGTACAAAAAGATATTAAAGAAGGCCTGCATGGCTAACAAACAAAGTAATGCAAGCAATAAAAAGATTTAAGCAGTGGAAGGTTAATCCAAGGAAGGTAAATAAAAGGGAGCACAGGATTTGGCAAATAAAATGCAAGTTGTTGATCAGACAGGTGTTCACTATGAAAAAATATAAAGACCAACAATAGAAGCAAAAAAACAAGCCAGGGAGGCAATGGAGCCCTTGGATAACCAAAGGGTAAAAGGATTACTAAAGGATGATAGGGAAATGGCAGAGAAGATGAATGCCGTTTCTACCTCTGTCATCACTGTGAACGATGGGAGGTGCTGGCACACACCAGAACTATCAGTTTCAGGAGGGGTGTTGAAAGACCTGATGAGGTGATGAGAGAGGAGATCCTATGACTGATGGAAAAATTAAAAACCGAGAAATAACCAGGCCCAGATGGCATATATCCAAGAGTTCTGAAAGAACTCAAATGTGAACTTGTAGATCTCCTGACAAAAATATGCAATCTATCACTAAAATCTGCCTCCATTCCCAAGGTCTGAAAGGTAGCTAATGTAACTGCCATCTTTAAAACAGGTTCCAGAGTAGATCAGGGAAATTTCAGGCCAGTCAGTCTAATGCTGATATTGGATAAGTTGATATAATCCATTATCAAAGATAGAATTAGTAGGCACATTGATGAACAAAAGCTTTGTGGAAGAACCAGCATGGATTCTGTAAGGTAACACCTTTTAGAGTAACTAACCTTTTAGAGTTCTTTGAGAGGGAGAACAAGCACGTGGACAAGGGTGACCCAATAGATGTTGTTTACCTTGACTTCCCGAAAGCTTTTGATAAAGTTCCTCATCAAAGGCTCCTAAAGTAAACTCAGCAGTCATGGGATGAGAGGACAAGTCTTCTTGTGGATTAAAAACTGCTTAATTAACAGGAAACAGAGACTATAAACGGGCAGTTTTTACAGTGGAAGGTGGGAAGCAGTGGGGTTCTACAAGGCTCAGTACTAGGTCCAGTGCTTTTTAACTTGTTCATTAATGATTTGGAGTTGGGAGTAAGCAGTTAAGTGGCTAAATCTGCAGATGACACTAAATTGTTCAGGGTGGTGAGAATCAGGGAGGACTGTGAGGGGCTCCATAGGGATCTGTCTAGGTGTCAGTGTCAGCACTGAGTGGGTGTCAGCATGGCAAATGAGGTTCAATGTGGGCAAGTGCAAAGTTATGCACACTGGAGCCAAAAATCCAACTATAAATATACATTGATGGGTCCAAACTAGTGGCAACTGACCGAGAGAAAGATGTTGGGATTGTGGTAAATAACTCACTGAAGATGTTGACTCAGTGTGTGACTGCAATAAAAAAAAAGGCAAACACTATGCTGGGGAGTATTAGGAAGGGGACTCAAAACAAATCAGTCTAGGGTTGAAAGACCCCCGCCGGGGGTGGGGGAACCCCCATTTTTTTGGGGGTGCTTCCCTGCCACTGGCCAGCTGGCCACCATCTCACCCCCAAATTATGGTTTTCAGGCCACTTCTGGTAAAATTGGAAGTGCCCGTTCTGACATGCTGACATCACCCAGAAGTGATGCAAGCACGTCGGGGACATCTGGAGGTGACGCTCTGGTATCTGGGCAAACTCTATGGTAAATTTGGAAGTGGGCTGGGAACCCCCCGCTGGCCGGGTAAGTCTACTTGGCAACCTTAAATCGGCCAGTATCATCATGTCCCTGTATAAATCTATGGTGCAGCTTCATTTGGAATACTGTGTACAGTTCTGGTCACTGTACAGCAAAAAAAATGTATTATAGCACTGGAAAAGGTGCAAAAAAGGCAACTAAAATGATTAAGGGGATAGAACACCTTCCCTATGAAGAAAGGTTAAAGAAGTTGGGTCTTTTCAGCTTGGAGAAACAATGATTGAAGGGTGACATGACAGAGGTTTACAAAATTATGCATGGGATAGAGAAGGCAGAGAAAGAAGTACACTTCTCCATTTCTCATGATACAAGAACTCCTCAGCACTCAAATTAATGAGCAGTAGACTTAGAGTGGCTAAAAGGAAGTACTTCATCACCCAAAGAGTAATTAACACATGGAATTCACTGCCACAGAAAGTGGAGGTGGCTACAAGCATAAACAGCTTTGAGAGGGGACTGGATATTCATACGGAGCAGAGGTCCATCAATGGCTATTAGCCACAAGGTGTAGATGGAACACTATATCTGGGGCAGTGATGTCCTATATTCTTGGTGGTTGGAGGGCAACAGTGGGGAGGGCTTCTGGAGTTCTAGTCCCACTGGTGAACCTCCTGATGGCACCTGGGTTTTGTCCACTGTGTGACACAGAGTGCTGGACTGGATATGGGACTGGCCTGATCCAACATGGTTTTTACTTTCTTATGACCTTACTAGAGGCTCTCCTCATTCAGGAGCACCTTCCATCACTCTTCGGGCACCCGCAAAAAGAGGACTGCCCTCCTCTCTTACCTGCCAGCCATGCAAGGCTCTTATTAGAGGCTTTTGAGAGATCCAGTGCAGTATAATGGTTAAGAGTAGGGATGGGCATGAATTAGGAAAATGCAGTTTGGTTTGCGGTATGCTCAATTAATGAACCACAAACTGTCATGAACTTCTAAGCACCAAATGACGTTCATTTTGTGAAGTTTGTGAATTGGTAGAACAGTCCCTGGGTGTTCTAGAGACACCACACTCACAGGGTATCTCTGGCTGACTCTCATCTACATGCCCTCCAAGTTTGGTGGGGATTGAATTTAGGGGGTCAAGGTTACAACCCCCCAAAGAAGGTGCCCCCAGGAAAGTACTCTCTGGGGAAATGACAGATGCAGGGTCAGGAATGTATACAAGGGATCCTGTGCAAGCTAGAGACATCAACGTCTTAGGGAACTTCCTCTGGATGTTCCTCTACATGTCCTCCAAGTTATGTACAGATTGGACTTCAGGGGTCCAAGTTATGGCCCCCAAAAGGAGATGTCCCCAGAAAAGTGCTTTTGGGGAAAATGTCACAGGTTCAAAAGTGCAAGCTGCATGCATCAAACGCATGAGCAGCTTATAAGTTAATGGAAAGTTTGCGTCAGTTGACCTGCCATGAACTTCAGTTCGCAAACCACGAACCAGCCAAAATTAATCATGAACTTTAGTTTGTGAGCTGGTTCATGCCCATCCCTAGTTAAGCGTTTTGGTCTGGTATCTGAGAGACCCAGGTTTGAATCTCCTCTCGTACCATGGAAGCATAAACCTCCCCCACTCATGGTCACTTCTCACAAGCCCACCTGTTCCTGGGGTGGGACAAGTCCCCAAACTTGCCACTACTTCCCCTTTGTGGAAGGTCTAGCTGCTTGTTCACTGCTCCCAAGCCACACAGCAGTAGCCTGAGGAAAGGACAGTGATAACAAGGTTGCCCTAACTGCTGGAAGGAGATGGCAAGAAGTTATGTTGGCCTGGATGGCACATTGGGGTGCATAGACAGAGACAGCATTGCAGGAGAGTGGACAATGCTGAAGGCACAGTCATCCATGCGACAGTGACGGCTGGCACCATGCATCTCAAGAGTTTTGAAGCATGGCACAGCTGCCAGTGGAAGACTACTGAGCCTAATGGGTCCCTGGTGAGGTGCAATGACTTCTAGCAGTTGGTGAGCAACCTGGGGGAGTGGAACAGCCAGGCATTTCAGGGGAACTGTCACCATACTCTAGGGGACCTTCCAGCACACTGCTAAGGAGATGAGCCCCATCCTGCATCATGGTGATGTGGTATGTGATTCCAGTCCAGAAAAAGGCTTGCCATTATCTTTCACAAGCTGATGCTCAATGTGTCATACGTGACACTAAGCAATCACCTTGGAATAGTTGTTTCCACTGCCTTCAAAATTGTTGGGTGTTACAACTTAAAACACTTCAGTATTTACTGGGTTAATGATGTTTGCTAAGTCACATGTTTGTTTGTAACCAATCTATTTAGATTATAGGATGCCCGGGAACTTTGGAGCTAGTTTGTTGCTCTGATTGGAAACCAAGGTGCCAAGTATTAGCATTTTATGGCTTTTCTTCCGTCTTTGTGTTTCTTTGTTCTGACCGAGAAGACGCCATGCCATTCCAGTTTTACCTTTTAGCTGTAAGGATGTAGGCATATAAGCTCTTTGTTATTTTATATCCTGTGTACCCTTTTCCCATGTTAGGTTATAGTAAACTTTTATATTCTTTTAAACACACCCTGGACTCTGGGTAAGTCTGGGTAAGAGCACAGGGATGGAGCAGGGAGGCAGGTGCAGAGGGCATGGCTGGAGAAAAAAGGGAAGGGAGCCATAGAGACAGAAGCCAATGGCAGATGGGCTCAGATGAAATGGCAAGCTCCATTCAACAGCTGAATTTTTGGTGTTCCGGCTGACTCTGCTCCTGCCTGGTAAACAGATAATTTACCTGGCTGTTGTGGTGTGTGTGTAGATCTCACAGCAAGCAACGCTTGAGAACCAGGAAAGATTTTTTTTATTCCAACCAGCAACAGGCAGTGGCATACACTGAAGCAGAGTTGGATAGCAACAGGACAGATGCAAGAGCCCATCTTGGCTCTCTCACACAGACGGCACTGGTAGAATAAAAATCCCCAACTCCAAGCTGACAGGCAGCGAAGCACTCTCTGTTCTGCTGTCTTGAGGGTCTGCAGCAAATGTTCAAGGGTCAGTGTCCAGTTTCCCTGCGTGGTAGTCAGGTGGGGTGTATTTCCCCGCCTTTATCAGCTTCTTTCTCTGCTCTAAAATTGTCTTCATGCGTTGCATCTGCCAGGGAGAGAGGGAAAAAACAGTGGCAGAGAATTCGGATGCCATCTGGGCAGAGCAGGCAAGACTTTTTTAAAAAAACTGAAAAATGAGATAATTCCTGCCCCTGACATGGCTTCATTTTAATAGCCCTCATCACACTCTCACTCCCTGGTCTTCAGGACCCACCTGTGGATTGTGCCACAATCTATACAAGCAGCACCCCTCCCCTCTTAAAAGGGGAGAATCACCAGGGCATTTGTTTCTGTACATGAGGAGGCAAAGGAAGAGAGAGTGCCCTTTTGACTGTGGCATAGGAGGAGGAATTCCAACATATCCAGCTTTTTTTCTCCTCTGTGCATGATAAAAATGCATCTGCCAAAATCCCCTCTTGCACCCAACCACTCAAAGATCAAAGGAGCCTTGCTGGGCTCCCTCCCTCCCTCCCTCC